>NW_006776141.1:122837-126266 GCF_000442215.2 Lipotes vexillifer
TAGCCCGGAGATGGAAACAACCTAAGTGTCCATCATCGGATGGATGGATAAAGAAGATGTGGCATATATATACAATGGAATATTACTCAGCCATAAAAACAAACGAAATTCAGCTATTTGTAATGAGGTGGATAGACCTAGAGTCTGTCATACAGAGTGAAGTAAGTCAGAAAGAGAAAGACAAATACCGAATGCTAACACGTATATATAGAATTTAAGAAAAAAAATGTCATGAAGAACCTAGGGGTAAAACAGGAATAAAGACACAGACCTACTAGAGAATGGACTTGAGGATATGGGGAGGGGGAAGGGTAAGCTGTGACAAAGCGAGAGAGAGGCATGGACATATATACACTACCAAATGTAAGGTAGACAGCTAGTGGGAAGCAGCCACATAACACAGGGAGATCAGCTCGGTGCTCTGTGACTGCCTGGAGGGGTGGGATAGGGAGGGTGGGAGGAGGGAGATGCAAGAGGGAAGAGATATGGGAACATATGTATATGTATAACTGATTGACTTTGTTATAAAGCAGAAACTAACACACCATTGTAAAGCAATTATACTCTAATAAAGATGTAAAAAAAAGATGAAAATGATGTAAATGTAGAAAGATGTAAACCTTTATGGAAAAATCTTCATTTTCTAACAAGTAAAGTTAATTTTACATTCCATTTCAGTAAAAAAAAAAAAAGAGAGGAATTACAAAACAGCTAGAAAACAATTAACAAAATGATAATAAGTACATACACATCAATGATTACTTTAAATGTAAATGGACTAAATTCTCCAAGCAAAAGACACTGAGTGGCTGAATGGATAAAAAGACAAGACCAATCTCTATTCTAACTCCAAGAGTCTCACTTCAGATGTAAGGAAACAGATTAAATGGGAAGGGATGGGAAAAGATACTCCATGCAAACGGAAACCAAAAGAAAGTTGGGTGTGGTAGCAATACTTAAATCAGACAAATTAGACTTTAAGACAAACTGTAATAACAGACAAAAAAGATCATGACATAATTCTAAAGGGGTCAATTCTACAATAGGATATAACATTTGTTAATATTTATGCACCCAACACAGCAACACCTAAATATATAAAGCAAATATTAACAGACTTAAAAAGAGAAATAGATAGCAATACAATAATAGTAGAAATTTTAAAACCCCACTTACATCATTGAATAGATCATCTAGACAGAAAATTAATAAGAAAACATCAAGGGCTCTCCTGGTGGAGCAGTGGTTGGGAGTCCGCCTGCCAATGCAGGGGACGCGGGTTCGTGCCCCAGTCTGGGAGGATCCCACATGCCATGGAGCAGCTGGGCCCGTGAGCCATGGCCGCTCTGGGCCTGTGTGTCTGGGGCCTGTGCTCCGCGGCGAGAGAGGCCACAACAGTGAGAGGCCCCCGTACCACAAAAAGAAAAAAAAAAAGAGAGAAAAAAAGAAAACATCAACCTTAAATGATACCTTAGTCCAGATGGACTTAACAGATACATAAGAATTCAAATTCATTCAAAAGCAAAAGAATGCACATTCTCAAGTGAACATGGAACATTCTCCAGGATAGATCATATGTTGGGCCACAAAACAAGTCTTAATAAATTTAAGAATACTGAAATCGGGCTTCCCTGGTGGCACAGTGGTTGAGAGTCCGCCTGACGTTGCAGGGGACACAGGTTTGTGCTCTGGTCTGGGAAGATCCCACATGCCGCGGAGCGGCTGGGCCCGTGATCCATGGCCGCTGAGCCTGCATGTCCAGAGCCTGTTCTCTGCAATGGGGGAGGCCACAACGAGAAGCCCGCATACCACAAAAAAAAAAAGAATACAAATCGTATCATGCATCTTTTCCAACTACAGTGATATGAAACTAGAAATCATTTATAAGAAGAAAAACAGAAAATTCAAATAGGTGGAGAGTAAACAACACGCTAATGAACAACCAAAGGGTCTAAAAAGAAATCAAAGGAGAAATTAAAAAATACCTTGAGACAAGTGAAAATGGAAACACAACATACCAAAATTTGTAGGATGCAACAAAAGCAATTGTAAGAGGGAAGTTCATAGCAATAAAGACTACATCAAGAAGGAAGAAAGATCTCAAATAAACAACCTCACTTTACACTGCCAGAAACTAGAAAAAGAAGAACAAATAAACAGCAAAGTTAGTAGAAGGAAGGAAATAAAATCAGAGAAGAAATAAATGAAATAGAGACTAAAAATAGAAAAAAATCAACAAAAGTAAGAGCTGCTTCTTTGAAAAGATAAACATAATTGACAAACCTTCATCTAGACACACCATGAAAAAGAGAGGACTCAAAATCAGAAATGAAAGAGGAAATATTATAACTGATACCACAGAAATAAAAAAGGCTCATAAAAGACTACTGTGAACAGTTATACACCCAAAAAATTGGACACCTAGAAGAAATGGATAAATTCATAAAAACATACAACCTACCAAGACTGAATCAAGAAGAAATAGAAAACTGAACAGATGAATTACTAGGGAGGAGATTGAATCAGCAACTAGCAACCTCCCAACATACAAAAGTCCAGGACCAGACAGCTTCCTTCTCAATATCCCAAAAAATAGAAGGGGAGGGAACTCTTCCAAATTATTCTTTGAGGCTAGCATTACCTTAATACCAAAAGGTATTAAGACAGAAAGAAAAGGACACCATAAGAAAAGAATACTACAGGCCAATGTCCCAGGTAAACATAGATGCAAAAAATTCAACAAAATATTTGAAAACCAAATTCAACAACACATTAAAAGGATAATACATCTGATCAAGTGGGATTTATCCCAGGGATGAAAGTATGGTTCAACAATGTGATACGGGGGGAGGAGTCAAGATGGTGGAGTAGGAAGATGTGGAGTTCGAGTCTCCTCAAAATTAGGGCACCTACCAGGTGCTGTTTGGGGGCCTTGGGCACCTAAAGGGATGGGAGGAATCCCCAAGCAACCGGGTAGGATGTGGCAGGGGGAAGGAGGAGAGAGACAGGATGGGACCGGCACCCCAAGGGACGGCTGGGGAAGGGGAGGGGTTCCCACGATCAGAGGGGCCCACCCACAGAGCAGGGATCAGTGGGGATACGGAGAGACCTTCAGGGTATTGGGGGATCAGAGGGGAAGGAGGCTAGCATCTCCCCCGCCTGCTCAATACCCAGCAAGCCTACTCGGGTCCCGGGCCTAAACCTCAGCCCTCAGGGGCCCCCTCCATCCATGGTGAGCCTAAGCCCCGCCCCCCACACCCTCAGGGCCTTTTCCAGCCATGGAGGTCCTGAGCATAGGCCCTGCCCCCCAGCTAAACCCTGCCCCCCTACCAAGGCCTTTTCCAGCCGTTTTCTTTTCTTTTCTTTCCTTTTGCTGTTGTAGTTCTGTTTTGCCTTGTTGTTGTTGTTTCATTTATACATATATATATA
>NW_006776141.1:126556-169733 GCF_000442215.2 Lipotes vexillifer
TCGTGGGCTCTAGAGCACAGGCTCAGTAATTGTGGCGCACAAACTTGGTTGCTCGGTGGCATGTGGGATCTTCCCAGACAAGGGCTCGAACTCGGGTCCCCTGCATTGGAAGGTGGATTCTTTACCACTGGACCACCAGGGAAGTTCCAGGAAGCACAAGCTTTAAATGACACAATAGACCAGATAGATTTAATTGATATTTATAGGACATTCCACCTGAAAGTGGCAGAATACACTTTCTTCTCAGGTGCACATGGAACATTCTCCAGGATAGATCACATACTGGGTCTCAAATCAAGCCTTGGAAAATTTAAGAAAACTGAAATCGTATCAAGCATTTTTCCGACCACAATGCTATGAAATTAGAAATCAATTACAGGGAAAGAAAACTGTGAAAAACACAAACAAATGGAGGCTAAACAATATTCTACTAAATAACCAAGAGATCACTGAAGAAATCAAAGAGGAAATAAAAAAATACATAGAAACAAATGACAACAAAAACATGGCAACACAAATCCTATGGGATACAGCAAAGCAGTTCTAAGAGGGAAGTTTATAGCAATTCAAACTCACCTCAGGAAACAAGAAAAATCTCAAATAATCTAACCTAACACTTAAAGCAACTAGAGAAAGAAGAAGAAGAAGAACAACAACAACAAAAACCCCAATGTTAGTAGAAGGAAAGAAATCATAAATATCAGAGCAGAAATAAATGAAATAGAAATGAAGAAAACAATAGCAAAGGTCAATGAAACTAAAAGTTGGTTCTTTGAGAAGATAAACAAAATTGATAAACCTTTAGCCAGACTCATCAAGAAAAAAAGGGAGAGGATTCAAATCAATAAAATTAGAAGTGAAAAAGGAGAAATTACAACTGACACGCAGAAATACAAAGGTTCATAAGAGACTGCTACAAGCAAATATATGCGAAGAAAATGGACAACCTGGAAGAAATAGATAAATTCTTGGAAAGATACAACTTCCAGGACTCAAACAGGAATAATTAGAAAATATAAACAGACCAATCACAAGTAATGAAATTGAAACTGTAATTAAAAATCTTCCAGCGGGGCTTCCCTGGTGGCGCAGTGGTTGCGGGTCCGCCTGCCGATTCAGGGGACGCAGGTTCGTGCCCCGGTCTGGGAAGATCCCACATGCTGCAAAGCGGCTGGGCCCGTGAGCCATGGCCCCTGAGCCTGCGCGTCCGGAGCCTGTGCTCCGCAACGGGAGAGGCCCCAACAGTGAGAGGCCCGCGTACTGCAAAACAAAACAAAACAAAATCTTCCAGCAAATAGAAATCCAGGACCAGATGGCTTCACAGGCGAATTCTATCAAACACTTAGAGAAGAGTTCACCCATCCTTCTCAAACTCTTCCAAAAAACTGCAGAGGGAGGAACACTCCCAAACTCGTTCTACGAGGCCACCATCACCCTGATACCAAAACCAGACAAAGATGTCACACACACACACAAATTAGACACCAATATCACTGATGAACATAGACGCAAAAATCCTCAACAAACTTCTAGCAAATAGAATCCAACAACACATTAAAAGGATCATACATCATGATCAAGTGGGATTTATCCCAGGGATGCAAGAATTCTTCAATATACGCAAATCAATCAATGTGATACAACATATTAAGAAATTAAAGAATAAAAACCATATGATCATCTCAATAGATGCAGAAAAAGCTTTTGACAAAATCCAACACCCATTTATGATAAAAACTCTCCAGAAAGTGGGTATAGAGGGAACCTCAACATAATAAAGGCCATATACAACCAACCCACAGCAAACATAATTCTCAATGATGAAAAACTGAAGGCATTTCGTCTAAGATCAGGAATAAGACAATAGTGGCCCACTCTTGCCACTATTATTCAACATAGTTTTGGAAGTTTTAGCCACAGCAATCAGAGAAGAAAAAGAAATAAAAGGAATCCAAATAGGAAAAGAAGAAGTAAAACTGTCACTGTTTGCAGATGACATGATACTATACATAGAGAATCCTAAAGATGCCACCAGAAAACTATTAGAGCTAATCAATGAATTTGGTAAAGTTGCAGGATACAAAATTAATGCAAAGAAATCTCTTGCATTCCTATACACTAACAATGAAATATCAGAAAGAGAAATTAAGGAAACAATTCCATTTACCATCACAAGAAAAAGAATAAAATACCTAGGAATAAACCTACCTAAGGAGGTAAAATACCTGTACTTGGAAAACTATAAAACATTGATGAAAGAAATCAAAGATGACACAAACAGATGGAGAGTTATCCCATGTTTTTGGATTGGAAGATTAAATATTGTGAAAATGACTATACTACCCAAAGCAATCTACAGATCCAGTGCAATCCCTATCAAATTACCAATGGCATTTTTCACAGAATTAGAACAAAATATTTCACAATTTGTATGGAAACACAAAAGATGCTGAATAGCCAAAGCAATCTTGAGAAAGAAAAACGGAGCTGGAGGAATCAGACTCCCTGACTTCAGATTATACTACAAAGCTACAGTAATCAAGACAATATGGAACTGGCACAAAAACAGAAATATAGATAAATGGTACAGGATAGAAAGCCCACGCACCTATGAGATAAACCCACGCACCTATGGTCACCTAATCTATGACAAAGGAGGCAAGAAATATACAATGGAGAAAGGACAGTCTCTTCAATAAGAGGTGCTGGGAAAACTGGACAGCAACATGTAAAAGAATGAAATTAGAACACTGCCTAACACCATACTTATGTAAATAAACTCAAAATGGATTAAAGACCTAAATGTAAGGCCAGACACTATAAAACTCTTAGAGGAAAATGTAGGCAGACCACTCTATGACATAAATCAGAGGAAGATCCTTTTTGATCCACCTCCTAGAGAAATGGAAATAAAATAAAAAATAAACAAATGGGACCTAATGAAACTTAAAAGCTTTTGCACAGCAAAGGAAACCATAAACAAGACCAAAAGACAACCCTCAGAATGGGAGAAAATAGTTGCAAATGAAGCAACTGACAAAGGATTAATCTTCAAAATATACAAACAGCTCACGCAGCTCAATATCAAAAAACAAACAACCCAATCAAAAAATGGGCAGAAGACCTAAACAGACATTTCTCCAAAGAAGACTTACAGATGGCCAAGAGGCACATGAAAAGATGCTCAACATCACTAATTTTAATGCAAATCAAAACTATAATGACATGTAACCTCACACCAGTCAGAATGGCCATCATCAAAAAATCTACAAACAATAAGTTCTGGAGAGGGAGTGGAGAAAAGGGAACCCTCTTGCACTGCTGGTGGGAATGTAAACTGATACAGCCACTATGGAGAACAATATGGAGGTTCCTTAAAAAACTAAAAATAGAATTACCATATAGTCTGGGAATCCCACTACTGGGCATATACCCTGAGAAAACCATAATTCAAAAAGGCACATGTACCCCAATGTTCACTGCAGCACTATTTACAGTAGCCAGGACATGGAAACAACCTAAATGTCCATTGACAGATGAATGGATAAAGATGTGGTACATATATACAATGGAATATTACTCAGCCATAAAAAGGAACAAAACTGGGTCATTTGTAGAGATGTGAATGGACCTAGAGTCTATCATACAGAGTGAAGTAAATCAGAAAGAGAAAAACAAATATCGTATATTAACGCATATATGTGGAATCTAGAAAAAGGGTACAGATGAACCTATTTGCAGGGCAGGAATGGAGACGGAGAAGTAGAGAATGGACATGTGGACACAGTGGGGGAAGGCGAGGGTAGGACGAATTGGGAGCATAGGATTGACATATATACACTACCATGTGTAAAATAGATAACTAGTGGGAACCTGCTGCATAGCACAGGAAGCTCAGCTTGGTGCTCTGTGATGACCTAGATGGGTGGGATTGGGAGGGGGGAGTGGGAGGGAGGTCGAAGAGGGAGGGGATATATGTATACATATAGCTGATTCACTTTGTTGCGCAGCAGAATCTAACACAACATTGTAAAGCAACTATACTCCAATAAAAAAATGTGATACACCACAATCTGCCAATCATTGTGATGCACAACATTAACAAGATGCAAGACAAAAATAATATGATCATCTTAATAGATGCAGAAAAAGCCGTCGGAGTTTTCAACATTCATTTATGATAAAAACTTTCAGCATGTGGGTATGGAGAGGACATACCTCAACATAACAAAGGCCACATATGACAAGCCCACAGTTACCATACTCAACTTTGAAAAGCTGAAAGATTTCCTCTAAGGTCAGGAACAAAACAAGGATGCCCACTCTCACCACTTTTATTTAACAAAGTATTGGAAGTCCTAGCTAGATCAATTAGGCAAGAAAAAGAAACAAAAGGCATCCAAATTGGAAAGGAAGGAGTAAAACTGTCACTATTTGCAAACATCATGATATTATATACGGAAAACCCTAAAGACTTCACCAAAAAACTATTAGAACTAATCAAGAAATTCAGTAAAGTTGGAAGACACAAATCAATACACAAAAATCTTGTTTCTAATAACACTAATAACAAACTATCAAAAGGAGATATTAAGAAAACAATCCCGTATACAGTTGAATCAAACAGAATAAAATGTCTAGGAATAAATTTAACCAGGGAGGTAAAAGATGTGTACACTGAAAAGTACAAGACATTCATGAAAGAAATCAATGCTCATGGATTAGAAGAATATTGTTAAAATTTCCATACCACCCAAAGCAATCTACATATTCAAAGCAATCCCTATTAAATTCCCATGGCATTTTTCACAGGAATAGAATAAAGAATCCTAAAATTTGTATGGAACCACAAGAGACCTTGAATAGCCAAAATTCAATGTTGATAAAGAACCAAAAAACTGGAGGTATCATGCTTCCTGATTTCAAATTTTATTACAGAGGTACAATAAAACAGTATGGTATTGGCATAAAAACAGACACACACATCAATGGAACAGAACAGAGAGCCCAGAAATAAACCCACACATATATGGTTAATTTATGATAAACGAGGCAAGAACGTATAATGGGGAAGGACAGTCTCTTCAGTAAGTGGTGCTAGGAAAACTGGACAGTCACATGCAAAAGAATGAATCTGGACCACTATTTTACACCGTACACAAAAGTTAACTCATAATGGATTAAAGACTTGAATGTAAGACCTGAAATCATAAAACTCCTAGAAGAAGACATACATGGTAAACAACTTGACATCAGTCTTGGTGATGATTTTTTGGATCTGACACCAAAAGCAACAAAAGCAAAACTGAACAAGTGGTGCTACATCAAACTAAAGAGCTCTGCACAGCAAAGGAAACCATCAACAAAATGAAAAGGCCACCTACCCAAGCGGAGAAAATATTTGCAAATCATATATCTGATAAAGGATTAATATCCAAAGTATATAAGGAACTCATACAATTCAATGACAACAAAAACAACCCAATTAAAAAATGGGCAGTGAATCTGAGTAGACAATTTTCCCAAAGATATACAGATGGCCAACACACACATTAATGTAATGTTCAACATTACTAATTATTAGGGAAATGCAAATCAAAACCACAATATCACCTCATCTCTGCTAGAATGGCTATTATCAAAAAGCCAAGAAATAACAAGTGCTGGTGAGGATGTGGAGAAAAGGGAACCCTTGTGCACTGTTGGTGAGAATGTAAATTAGTGCAGCCACTGTGGAAAACAGTATGGAGGTTCCTCAAAAAAAGAATAGGACAGACTACCATATGATCCAGCTATCCCACTTCTGGGTATTTATCCAAAGAGTATGAAAACACTAATCTGAAAAGATATCTGCAGCCACATGTTTACTGAATCATTATTTACTGTAGCCAAGATAGGGAAACAGCCTAAGCACCCATCAATGGATGAATGGATAAAGATGATGGAATATTACTCAGCCATAAAAAGATGAAATCTTGGCATTTGCAACAACATGGATGGACCTTGAGGGTATTATGCTAAGTAAACTAAGTCAGATGGAGAAAGACAAATTTTGTATGATTTCGTTCATATATGCAACATAAAAAACAAACACAATAAATAAATAAACAAACAAATACAACAAGCCAAACCAAACAAAAACAAGCATGTGGATACAGAAAATAGTAGTGGTAAGCAGAAGTTAAGGGTGAAATTGGTAAAGGGGATCAACTGTATGGTGATGAACGGAAACTAAATTTTTGGTGGTGATCTACTGTAGTGTATACAGAAGTAGAACTATGATGTTGTACATATGAAACTTATATAATGTTAAATACCAATGTTATCTCAATTAAAAAAATGGGCAGAGGATATGAATAGACATTTCTCCAAAGAAGAAATACAAATGGCCAAGAGGTACATGACAATGTGCTCAACATCACCAATCATCAAAGAAATGCAAATCAAAACTATAATGAGGTGTTACCTCACACCTGTCAGAATGGCTATTATCAAAAAGGCGACAAGGGCTTCCCTGGTGGCGCAGTGGTTGAGAGTCCGCCTGCTGATGCAGGGGACACGGGTTCGTGCCCTGGTCCGGGAAGATCCCACATGCCGCGGAGCGGCTGGGCCCGTGAGCCATGGCCACTGAGCCTGCGTGTCTGGAGCCTGTGCTCCGCAACGGGAGAGGCCACAACAGTGAGAGGCCCGCGTACCGGAAAAAAAAAAAAAAAGACGACAAACAAGAAGTGTTGGCAAGAATGTTCATTGTTGGTGGGAATGTAAATTGTCCAGCCACTATGGAAGACAGTATGGAAGCTCCTCAAAAAATTAAAAATAGAATTACCCTGTGATCCAGCAATTCCACTTCTTGGTATTTCATCAAAGAAATTAAAAACACTCACTTGAAAAGATATATGCACCCCCATGTTCAATGCAGCATTATTTACAGTAACCAAGATGCAGAAACAACCCAAGTATCCATGGATGGATGAACAGATAAAGAAAAAGTGGTGTGTGTGAACACACACACACACACACACACACAGAGGAATATTACCCAGCCATAGGAAGGAAGGAAATCTTGCCATTTGAGACAACATGGAGGGACTTTGAGTGAAAGTCAAAGGGACTTTGAGTGAAATAAGTCAGAAAGAGGACAAATACTGTAATATCTCACTTATATATAGAATCTTAAAAAAAACAATGAAAAAGCCCTCCCCCAAGGCTGAACTTAGAGATACAGAGAACAGATTGGTGGCTGCCAGAGGTGGGGGCCTGGGGGGTGGGTGAAATGGGTGAAGGGGGTCAAGAGATCCATACTTCCAGTTACATGATCAATAAGTCACGGGGAGGTAGGGTACAGCGTGGTGACAACAGTTAATAACACTGCCTTCAGTATTTGAAAGTTGCTAAAAGTAGATCTTAAAAGTTCTCATCACAGGAAGAAAATTGTGTGGTGATGCATGTTAACTAGACTTACTGTGGTGATCATTCTGCAATATACAAATATTGAATCATTATACTGTACACTTGAAACTAATATAGTGTTAAATGGTCAATTATTTTTCAATTAACATAAAAAGACTAGAATATCAGAAGTTTCATCAGGAGCCCTAAGAAACATGAATGCTGATTTCACCTGTGGACAATTACCTCATTCCTCACGTGGTCATGGGGGGGAAGGGCAGGCCCTTTTCAATGTCTTTGCTGGACAGAGAGGCCCCACTGCCCCTCACCCCTTTCACCACCACTCCCATCAGCGGGTCTGAGGTTCACCAGTTGATAAACACTCCTTTTTATTTTTTACCCAGCTTGGCCTGAGTGCCATGGCGTGCCATCAGAAGAGACCGGCATAAGAAGAGACGGTCAACCCTCACCCCAACCCCCTTCCCACTAAGCCTGAGAGTCTCCATCCAAAAAACCTGTCCACCCAAGGTCGACAATTGCTGTGGGGCCTGAGAAGCCCCCAACTCTGAAGGACCAAGAAACAGCTGGCTCCCTAGGTCATCACCACATTCCTGAGAGCTCAGGATTTACTATATATTTGGGGCAGCCCTTAGGACCCAAAGGCCATTTAAGGGCTACCAGAGGGACAAGGGTAAGCACAGCAGTCTGGAGGTGGCTGGTAGGAGGTGGTACAGTGCGGGGAGCCCCAGCCAGCAGGCAGGGAGCCAGGGGCCGAAGCTCTAGGGAAAGTCCCCTTGCTGCTTCTGCAGCTCCAGCGACGGTCTCCCTTCTGCGGCCAGGGAAGCGATGCGCCAGAATGCCGCTGTGCAGGGCTGCGACGCCCTCTGCCTGCTGTCTAGAGGCATGGGAAGCGGCCTGGCAGCCCTGTTTCCTGCACCTCAAGCCCGGTGAGCTTCCTATGGGAGATCTATCAGCGTAATCCCCTAAACAGCTCCCTCCTGCAAGTCGCACGGCCTGCCTGATTGGCCCCAATGCTTAACCCGCCAGAGAACTGACCACGCAGGAAGTGGAATCAAGGAAAATCCTCAGCTGGGGCGCAGTGAGCCCCACCCATCCTATGTCATGTGACTCTTCATGAAAGATGCCCTCGGAGGAGCAAGGGATATCCACCTCCCCCTGGCACCTAAATGCCTTTCAACTTTCCAGCCACGTCCAGCCCGTCTCTTTCTTCGCGGCCTCTAAGCCCCACTTAATGCGGGTGCGATGAACCACTGCCCTAAGTTTGGGACAGCTTCCCTATGTCCAGATGTGGGGACATCTCCAGCCCTGCCCTTTGACTAGCTGTTCTGCAGCACAGTGGCAGGATGGGCCAAACACAGTTCTTTTTATAAAAGCAGGGCTAAATTCTCCCTTGACACCAAGAGCGATACTTGTAATCAATCTAGCTGGGGCAGCAAAGTACACACATTCTCAGTATTATAACCACCTGAATGTTCCTAACCTCCCAAAACTGCACTCTGTGGAGGGGAAGCTCCAGGTGCTAGAAGATTCTTTCGCACTAAACCCCAAATTATCCCCCTCTAAGTACACCCTAATAGTAACTACAAGTGCACTTTATCCAGGCCTTACAATGCTTCCGGCACTCTGCCGAGCATTTTGTGGCCGTTGTCCCATCCTGGGGGCTGCTTGGGAGAGCAGACATACCAGCATTGCTGCTTTACAGCTGAGGTTCAAGGTTCAGTGGGCTAAAGAGATCGCTGAGTCACTTAGCTGGGTTTGAACACAGGTTTGTGGGATGCCCTGGACCAATGTTCCTCCCAGCCTGTTGGGCCTGGTTCTATCCTCTGAAACCCCAAAGAAACGCATCACCCCTCTTTCTCTAGGCCTCTCTACACCAGTCTTTTCTCCTAGACCAAGCATCCTTGGGCTTCTCATTGCCACTTAGCAGCCTTGGCCTCAGTCCCCTCACCATCCTGGTCACTTGTTTGCCTGGGCTCCCTTCAGAGGGCAACAGGTAGAAATGGACACAATACTGCAGCATTAGTAACCACCTCTCCACTTCTGGATCCCAGATGCCCTGTGATGCAGCCAAAGATTACCTTTTTTTGGCCTCTCTATCCCACATGAGCACAGAGGCAGCTCCAACACCTGATACTGGTTCACACGCGGTATTTTAGGGTATTCCTTCTGCATTCAGAACTTTACATTTATCTCGATCAAATTTTGTCTTGTTAGATTTGATTGACTGTTTCAGTCTCTTGAATACTTTTAACAATGCCGATTCTGTCATTTAGCACACACGCCACCCCTCAAAGCATATCATGCGCAAATGTGGCCTCACAAAGGACACTGATGACAGTGCCGACTGGCTGAGGCTGAGGACACAGCCTGTGGCCACCACACACCACATCCAGACTGGGATCCACTGCTTTTAAACAGGGCCCCTTGGGAAGCACCGGTCAGCCAGATGAATCCACCACCCAATCCCACCCTCGTACTCACCCCTCTCCTTCCAGGTTTCCTCCTGATCTCCACTGCTGGCTCCTGGCCCTTTAGGCTCCAGGATTCTTGGAATGTCTGAGCAAGACAGTGACAGACTTCCATTTCTTTGGTAAACATCATCAATGTCTGTCCTGAGTCATGAAGCTGTCAATGTTTTTCTGCGGAGTCTCCCGACAGCAGTTGAAAGTTGTAGAGCAGAGACCTCTGTGATGCTCCGGGGAAGATCAGCGTGCAGGCAACCGGGACCTTTTATTTATTTTTTAATTTTTTTTGCGGTACGCGGGCCTCTCACTGCTGTGGCCTCTCCCGTTGCGGGGCACAGGCTCCGGACGCGCAGGCTCAGCGGCCAGGACTCACGGGCCCAGCCGCCCCGCGGCATGTGGGATCTTCCCAGAACGGGACACGAACCCGTCTCCCCTGCATCGGCAGGCGGACTCTCAACTAGTGCTCTACCAGGGAAGCCCCGGGAACTTTTAAAATAACCAGGTAGCCCCAGTGGTGGACGAGGAAGGGAAGGCAGCTGTCCTGGAAGGTGAAAGCGGAGGCGTTTCTGAAACCCAGGGTCCAACTGTGAGCCCTGATCTCAAGAAACTTACAGCACCTGCCCCTCAAGGTCTGTGGGGACCCTGTGTGGGAGATGCAAGGAATTCTCAGCAGAAGGAAGGAAGGAGGGAAGGAAAGGAGGGGTTCTGACCTGGCGGAGCCCACGGGCTTCCGGTGGAGAGGGAGGTGGAGAGAGGCTGCCTCTGCGGCTTTTCTTCTTTCCATTTTCCTCAAGAGGCATTTCACCTGGGCTTTGCTGATTGGGTTCAGCCCCTCTTTGTAGCACAAAGTGCAGGGGTCCTTACTTGAACAACACCTGTTTAAAATCAGGTATCAGATAGTTGGCTCAGGAGTTGATTAGCTTCATTACCAAAAGGTGCTTCTTATAGAGGATTCGGGGTCCTCAGAGACAGAAAATGCCCCCAACGCTTTTCCAGGTGTCCACAGGTTAGCCATTCGAAGAGGACCAGAGGGAAAGGGCACACATTTAAGTTCTAGGGAGAGGGAAGGGACTGTCTACTGCAAAAGAATCAGAAAAGAAGGTAAATTCCCTCTGTAAATCTGAGAAAAATGAGCCTTACTAGACAAGCTGTATTTCCACCTGCTAGTAACACAGCGGCTGTGAAAAGACGGGTTGACATGGGAGAGCGACAAAGGTGATGAGTTTGGAAGGAAACCACAGTGCGCCCTCGGGAGGCATTCACTTAAGTCAATGTGTGTTTTCCGGGCGCTCCAGTTCCAGGGGGAAGAGCCAACAAGCCCTTGGAATACTTGCTACGCTTCAGAAGCCTGGCCTGAAAGCCAACAGCAGGCTGCTGGCTCCCTCTGCTGGATGCTTTTAAGTCTTGCTTCAAGAGAAGAGGAGCTGTGCCGGGAGAAAATCTGAAGGCACCAAGACTTGGCTCAGACTCTCGGGCTCTCGCAGGACTTAGCCGCTGATCTGAATTTGAGTAGGACCCACAGCCCTGTCACTGTCTGAGCTAATGGGCGGGGCTGGGAGTGACCCACTCATTGACCGGTGGCCTTCGGAGCACAATTTCTTTCAAGGACTTTTCTGGGTACCTGGGGTGGCAGTGAAGAGGCAGTTTGTAAAGGCAAAGGGATCCACAGAGCACTGAGCAAATGATAAAGACATTGCTTCAACCTGAACAGACATTTCTCCAAAGAAGACATACAGATGGCCAAGAGGCACATGAAAAGGTGCTCAACATCACTAATCATTAGAGAAATGCAAATCAAAATCACAGTGAGGTATCACTGGTCAGAATGGCCATCATCAAAAAATCTACAAACATGTTGGAGAGGGTGTGGAGAAAAGGGAACCCTCCTGCACTGTTGGTGGGAATGTAAATGGATACAGCCACTATGGAGAACAGTATGGAGGTTCCTTGAAAAACTAAAAATAGAACTACCATATGACCCAGCAATCCCACTACTGGGCATATACCCTGAGAAAACCATAATTCAAAAAGAGTCATGCACCCCAATGTTCATTGCAGCACTATTTACAAAAGCCAGGACATGGAAACAACCTAAGTGTCCATTGACAGATGAATAGATAAAGAAGATGTGGCACATATATACAATGGAATATTACTCAGCCATAAAAAGAAACGAAATTGAACTATTATTTGTAGTGAGGTAGATGGACCTAGAGTCTGTCGTACAGAGTGAAGTAAGTCAGAAAGAGAAAAACAAATACTGTATGCTAATACATATATATGGAATCTAAAAAAAATGGTACTGATGAACCTAGGGGCAGGGCAGAATAAAGACACAGATGTTGAGAATGGACTTGAGGACACAGTGTGGGGAGGGGAAGCTGGTGTGAAGTGAGAGTAGCATGGGCATATATACACTACCAAATGTAAAATAGATAGCTAGTGGGAAGCAGCCGCGTAGCACAGGGAGATCAGCTCGGTGTTTTGTGACCACCTAGAGGGGTGGGATAGGGAGGGTGGGAGGGAGGCTCAAGAGGGAGGGGATATGGGGACATGTGTATACATATAGCTGATTCACTTTGTTGTACAACAGAAACTAACACAGCATTGAGAAGCAACTATACTCCAATAAAGATGTAAAAAAAAAACCAACACAATGAGATGTCACCTCACACCTGTCAGAATGGCCATCATCAAAAAGTCTAAGAATAACAAATGTTGGCAAGGATGTGGAGAAAAAGGAACACTTGCACACTGTTGGTGGGAATGTAAATTGGTGCAGCCACTATGGGAAACTGTATGGAGGTTTCTCAAAAAACTAAAAATAAAACTACCATAAGGACTTCCCTGGTGGTGCAGTAGCTGAGAATCCACCTGCCAATGCAGGGGACACGGGTTTGAGCCCTGGTCCGGGAAGATCCCACATGCTGCAGAGCAACTAAGCCTGTGTGCCACAACTACTGAGCCTGCACTCTAGAGCCCACGAGGCACAACTACTGAGCCCACGTGCCACAACTACTGAAGCCTGCGCACCTAGAGCCCGTGCTCCACAACAAGAGAAGCTACCACAATGAGAGGCCCATGCACCGCATTGAGTAGTCCCTGCTCGCTGCAACTAGAGCAGCAACAAAGACAAAACACAGCCAAAACAAACAAAGAAACAAACAAAAACAAAACTACCATATGACCCAGAAATTTCATTCCTGGGTATATATCCAAAATAACCAAAAACACTAATTTAAATGATACACGCACCCCAATGTTTATAGCAGCATTATTTACAATTGCCAAGATATGGAAGCAACCTAAGTGTCCAGCAACAGATGAATGGATAAAGAAGATGTGGTGTGTATACACAATGGAATATTACTCAGCCATAAAAAATGAAATTTTGCCATTTGCAACAACATGGATAGACTTGGAGTGTATTAAGCTAAGTGAAATAAGTCAGACAAAGACAGACAAATACTGCATTATATCACTTATATGTGGTATCTAAAAATTTTTTTAAGAAACATAGTGAATATGACAAAAAAGAAACAGACTCACAGGTATAGAGAATAAAGTAGTGGTTACCAGGGGGTAGAAGGAAGGGGGAGGGGTGAGACAGGGGGAGGGGATAAAGGGGTACCAACTACTATGCATAAAATAAGCTACAGGGATATGCTGTGTAACACAGGGAATATAGCCAATATTTCATAACAACTGTACATGGAGTATAACCTTTAAAAATTGTGAATCACTATGTTGTACACATGAAACTTATATAATATCATACATCAACTATACCTCAATTTAGAAAATGGCATTTCTTCAACCCAGAAGGTGTTCAGAAGACAGAGAACTTCTGTTGGTGGTTCCACGTGGTTTCCATTTTCCTCCCCTCAGACTGATGGGAAAACCTCCTACCATCTATAACTTCCCACCACCAGCACCTGAAAAGTCCTGGGGAGCCAGAGCTACTGGAAAGAACTAGGGAGTGGGGTGGGGTGAGCTGCGGGGGCCCTGATTTCTCTGACCAGGAATTCTCCACAAAGTGATTGCTAAGTACCCAGACGTTTTGTTTTTCCCCTAAAGCAAGTTCCAGAAATGTCAAGATTGTCCATCAGGGAAGGCCCTGGAGTCCACCCTTCCCCAGACCATGAGCTCCCCCCACTTCAAGAGATAAAAGGAGAAGGGTGTCAGGATTCACCCAACTTA
The DNA here is from genome assembly GCF_000442215.2 of Lipotes vexillifer. Lineage (NCBI taxonomy): Eukaryota > Metazoa > Chordata > Mammalia > Artiodactyla > Lipotidae > Lipotes > Lipotes vexillifer. Next base: position 140,632 of record NW_006776141.1, read on the forward strand.
CTTATGCAGTGGATCATTGTGGAGTGGACTTCATTGAATAAAACGGTGTGTAAGAAGTGTCACATTTCTTTCCTTTCTTCCCAAACCAAATCTATCCTATCTGCTCTAATCTGGCTAGATTGAAAGGGAATTCCATCTTGGTAATGACCAAAGCTCTCACCTGCCCTCCCACGGTCATATAAAGGTCCCAGGGGTCCTAGCAGGGAAGTCCCAGGTCTTCTGGTCACCATATCCTGGTTTGATATGCTGCTGTTCTTATCTGCTGCTCCAGGGCATGGAGGTCACTCCCCAGGTCACAGCCCCAGCTGTGTTCCAGCAGATATTCTCCTCGAGGTCCTGGCCACATCCCAGGGATGCTGTGCTCAGAACCTAAGTACTCCCATCCCCTTCCCGGGTAGGGGGGAAGCTCTCAGAATCTCATTCCAGCCTTCCTGTTTCTCTGTGCCCAGCACAGCTTGAGGCAGCGGTAAGCCCCAAATGGCCCCTCACTCTCAGCACCAGCCTTTAAACCTGGGCAAGAGGGGTGCCACGCTATACAGGGTCCACAAATCATGCATGTATGCACACTACACACATACACACACACACACACACACACACACTCGGGACACAACCCCCAGTGCTGGCACAGACTCACTTGTAAACCCTAAACTGTCGCCTTACTAAAACCTATCAGGCCTCAGAGAAATGCCTGCCCTTGTCTTTTGCTCTGTGGCTTCAAAATAAAAGGTGATGGAGACAGAATGCTTGAAGGGAGCTGGTTACCACTGTGAAATGTGGGGAGGAGTTGAGCACTGAGAGTGTCTAGGGTGGAGAAAAAACACGTTAGCTTGTCAAATGCATCCTCTTAAGTAGCATCAAAGGAATAGCTTTGTGCACAGCAAAGTGTTGCTTCTCTATAGTTCGAAGTGTCCATTTTCTAGCTTCTCTTCATGTTTCAGTTCATGGTCCCAATTCTGTGACATTCACAACAGGTGCATATGGCGGCTGAGGACCATTTTGTACTATTAAACAATTCATATTACTCTTCAGCCTGTGTGTGTAAAGGTCTAGGGGTAACATATTTGAAGTAATATACCAAATCATTTTTATGTTTACATTTATGGTAATTTACATTTTTGATAAATAGATATTAAAATTGTGTGCGTTTCGGATACAATTCCCTTTAATTTCTTCAGATCCTTGAAAATAGGAGAACAAATCAGGATGATGAAAAAATAGAAAATCTGACAGAGGAAATCAGAAAAAAGGCTGAAAAGAGAAAAGAAATAGAAAATCTTTAGAGAAATGGACTGCTTAAATTTTTTAGAAACAGGAAATGCTGAAAGTGAGCAGGTTTGCATGTCAAAATGCACTCATGTCATTATGAAAATGGACAGAAGACTAGATAAAGCAGCCAACAGTCAAGATATTCAACAGTGACAAGGAAATACGTGTCAAGACTTGAAATATTATACGTCCAATATTTAGCCAAATATAATGATGCTTTTGATGGCACTAACAGTGCAATATTTATAGAAAACAATGGGTAATTTTTAAGTTTAACAGAAATGATTTTGAAATGTGATGCTATAATGGCCGAAACATGTAGTTTGGATAAAAATTAAAGAATTAATCCCTCCCTGGGATGGAGAATTCAAAATGAGATTATTAATTTATGAGTAGTAAAGTCAAAAAAACATACATATACCCAATTCAACTAGATTGTACTAGGGAGGGAGAAAATCATGGTGCATAACTAACATTTTTATACATATCATTGAGCTGCCAGAAGAAAACAAGGAAGTTGAAGTTAATGAATGTTTTTAACTGGTTTTACAAATATTGTAAAAGATAATATTCTTGTTCTAAGTGAAGAACTAAAAAAAGTTTAAATTTTAGGCATTCATTGAAAGCAGAGATGCACACACTTTTTATGTAAAGGGCTAGATAGTAAATATTTTAGTCTCTCTAGGCTAGACTGTGCTTGCAATCCTTCCAGCTCTTTCAGGCATAAAGGATAGGTTCCAGCATAGTATTGGGGTCAGCCTGTCCCAGACGGAAAACTTTAGGAAATGCTGAAAGAGATCACAGGATCCCCAGCCCAGGATGCCTAAAAGAGTTCCTGTTTACAAACGAGCCCCGTTAAGGGGCTCCTGCAGACTCGGAGACCCCAACCTCAATTTCTCAACATCCTGTTTACCATCTGCCACCGGAAGGACAAAATTAGACATGTCTGTGGCACATGATATTTAATAATCTCTTATCGGTGCCGCATATTTTCATTGTGAATATTTTAGGACTTTTATCATTTTAACTGGATTCACATATCTTCTAAGCGATCCAAGTTATTTGATCAACAAAGTTGTCTTTACATTGCAAATTCAATGTAGAAGGGTTTCCTAGTTCTTTTATATTTTTAGGTTTCTTTCTGTGGTCCAACCCATCACCTTCATATTTCTAGAAGAAGGAACATAAAAAGAAAAAGAAAAAAGCCCTTTTGCAACTTCATAGGGGTGACTATAGCAGCACAGCATGCTGATATCCTAAAGAAAGCAGACAGCACAGTTCCAGGTAAAACTTAGAAAGCTGAGATTATATTTTACTCTATATTAGTAAACTCTAAATAAAAAGTTTTTGTTATTTCTCTGATAACACGAAGTCTTCTTTTGAAGCTGTGGAAGGGAGAGTGTGTGTGTGTGCTTTGCCATTTTTATTTTTCTTAATGTACTGATAGGCTGGGCTGGGCTGGGATAGGATAGAGAACTTCAGAGAAAAAGAGTAGAAACCACTCAACTCTTGAAGTTTGCCTGCTGGTCTCCTAGCAACGGGCTTCTTGTCTGAGGCACAATAGAGCTGTGCAGGGACTCGGAACACTGTGAAGGGCCACAGATTCGCTTTCCCACTGGATAATGAAATTGTTTGTAATTAATACAAACATTCCATTTAAGCAGTCGTGAAGGAAAGAGGGAGAGTTTTCAGAATAAGCTTTCCTTGTCTTTATAAAAATTCTTTTCCATTATGGTTTATTACAAGGTATAGTTTCCTGTATTATACAGTAGGTCCTTGTATATCTCTTTTATATACAGTAGTGTATATATGTTACTCCTAATTTATCCCTCCCCACCTTTCCCCTTTGGTAAACATAAGTTTGTTTTCTATGTCTGTTAGTCTGTTTGTTTTTTGTAAATAAGTTCCTTTGTGTCATATTTTAGATTCCACATATAAGTGTTATGTGATATTTGTCTTTCTCTGTCTGACTGACTTTACTTAGTATGATAATCTCTGGGTCCAACCATGTTGCTGCACATAGCATTATTTCATTCTTTTTTGTGGCTGAGTAGTCAGAATGAGCTTCTCTGGGTTGCCGTGTCTGCTGTTGTGACAAGAGATGAGGTGTGTGTGTGAGGGTGATGGTTGGCTTAGTCCTTACAGGAGCCGGAGTTGCTCATGCAGCCTCCTCCATGCACACGGGGGCCAGGCGGGCTACCTGAACGAGGAAGGAGGCAGGTGAGGCACTGGAGGGAAGGACCAGACTGGAGTGAGGCAGGTGAGGAGAGTGAGACATTGGGGTGAAAATGTAAGGAGGCATTCACTCTCTGGGTGATGATACAAATGCTGGCTCTGCACTCGCAGCCCCTGCTTACACTAAGCAACCCACTGACCCCACTCCAGGCTCTGCTGGAGGGGCATGTCCTGCCTCAGGACAGCATTTGCTTCTGAGACTATGAGCCCAGTTACCAGATCACTTGATTTTTAAAGAAGCAACAGGGGGGCTTCCCTGGTGGCGCAGTGGTTGGGAGTCCGCCTGCCGATGCAGGGGACGCGGGTTCGTGCCCCGGTCCGGGAAGATCCCACATGCCGCGGAGCGGCTGGGCCCGTGAGCCATGGCCGCTGAGCCTGCGCGTCCGGCGCCTGTGCTCCGCAACGGGAGAGGCCACAGCAGTGAGAGGCCCGCGTACAGAAAAAAAGAAAAAGAAAAAAAAAGCAACAGGAATCTAGGGGTGTGTGTGTGTGTGTGTGTGTGTGTAAATCTCCCATTTTTAATATACACTCTACTATATATAAAATAGATAATCAACAAGGACCTACTATATAGCACAGGGAACTCTACTCAATACTCTGTAATAACCTATATGGGGAAACAAGCTTAAAAAGAATAGATATATGTAGGGAGTTCCCTGGTGGTCCAGTGGTTAAGACTCTGCTCCCAACGCAGGGAGCCTGGGTTCGACTCCTGGTCAGGGAAGTAGATCCCGCATGCCAGAACTAAAGATCCCTCATGCCACAGTGAAGATCCCGCATGCTGCCATCTAACACCCAGTGCAGCCAAATAAATAAATACATACATAAGTATTAAAAAAAAGGGTAGATATATGTGTATGTATAACTAAATCACTTTCTTATACACCTGAAACTAACACAATATTGTAACTCAAATATACTCTAATAGAGAATTTTAAAATAAATAAATTTTAAAATTTTGCTTATTTTTCTTCAAAAAATAAAAATATTTTTACGCAAATGTTTTTCCTTCCCTTGGGACCCTTGAGGGCCAAAATTTGAATCATGACCCTTTGCTTAAATGTTTTCTAAGCAGACTCTTTTTTTTTTTTGCAGCACGCGGGCCTCTCACTGTTGTGGCCTCTCCCGCTGCGGAGCACAGGCTCCGGATGCGCAGGCTCAGTGGCCACGGCTCACGGGCCCAGCCGCTCCTCGGGATGTGGGATCTTCCCGGACCGGGGCACGAACTCGTGTCCCCTGCATCGGCAGGCGGACTCTCAACCACTGTGCCACCAGGGAAGCCCACAGGTCTTGTTTTTAAAAACTCTTTTCTTATCCCATTCCTAAAGGCATGCACTCCCCTTCAGGCAGGATGATGACCCAGGAGTGTGAGAAGCATCTGAGCATTTTTAGTCCCACAGCTCAGTCTGTGAGCTATGCCTCACCAGACATGAGGGTTCAGCACTCTAACACCTCTCCCCACACTGAGTGCAGATCCTTATTGGAGGGCTGTGGTGGACAGGGGAGACCAGGGCTGTGGTGACCAGGGAGACCAGGGCTGTAGGGGGGGGTGAAAACTTGGTGACCGGGGCTTGCCACCAGTATTTATATAAGTGAAGAGTCCAATGAGGAGAAAGACTGTAGAATGAAGGGCATATTGAGGGTTCATATTTGGTGGGTGGGGCAGGGTGAGCAGCGGTTTAGCCGAGGGCATAGGCAGACTTGTGAAGCTGAGTTCTGCTTCTGGGTAGGCTAGAGTAGGCCATGGCACACCAACTCACTTAGTGACAAAGAGCAGAAAAAAACTGGATAAATTACAAAAGTCATATTTTTAAGGGCATCAAAGAGTTGAGGAAGCTACAAGGATAAATGGACCAAAATTTCAGAAAGGGGAGAACTGTCTGGAGTTGAGTGGACAATTGGCGGCCCTTTATTTCCCTGGGTCATTTTCTGATCCTGGGCTGGGCTGAGCACCACGCAAGGGAGCGGGCAGCAAAACGCTCGGCGGCCCTGTGGGGTTGCACTGCTCAAAGCGGGGGTTTTAGGAGTCTCCAACTCATGGCTAGCTCCCCCCCAAAAACTTTTCTGAATCTGAGGCTGTGAGGGTGACAAAAGAGTTAGGTGACAAGTTTTAAAAGGCAGAGTGAAATATCCTATGTTCTAGGGGTGCTGAAGAAACTCAAATGGCCAGATGGAAATGAACTGAAAACAAAAGGCAACTGATGAAAGCTATAGGGAGAGGGGTACACTGACACTGAGATTCCATAGGCCCTTTTTACCTGTGGTCACTTATGAATTCTGGAAGCTGCTAGAGCCTGGGAGTCGAGGCTTGCCTCTAAGTCTACAGCTAGAGGTGGAAGGCTTATGATATTTATGAGAAACTGGGGTGATACAACTGAAGACTAGGGGACCTCAGACCGATGGCTGGGCTCCCTCTCAGGATATGTACTAAATTTTGAATCTGTATGAGGTGAGATGTTATAAAAGCTAAGCTGAAAACCTGTGAAGGGCAGAGCTCTCCTGTAGTCTTCAGGTGAAGGAGCCAAAGACCTGCCAGGCTGTAATTGAAAACTCTGCAGAGTCACACCCTAGGCACAGGGTAAGCTGGAGGTAGACCGAGCCTTGCCGAAACTCTTACCAAAATCTCATCCAAGGCCTGATTCAGCTCAACCTCTGATGGACAGTCTCCTGCCTGATGCCTAACAGAGGAAAGGGGGAAGATAACATCATTTGGAACCTTTACATGTCTTTCATCAAAATGTCTGGTATGTAATTAAAAATTACCAAACACGTGAAAAGCAAGATTGTACCACAGATAACTAAATTAAAAACCTAGACAATAGAAATAAACCCATAGATGGTCCAGATAGTAACAGATAAGAACTTTTAAATAGCTATGATTAATATAGTCAAGAAAGTACAGAAAAGGATGGACAAAAGAGATGGCAGAATAGAGAATCTCACCAGACATTTGGAATAGAATCTATAAAAAAAAGAATCAAATGGACATTCCAGAACTGGAAAATACAATATTTCAACTTGAGAACTCAATGAATGGGTTTAATGTCAGATTATGAACATAATTTACTAACTACTTGGAAGACAGCCTACTAGAAAATATTCAAAATAAATATACAGAAGAAAAATATGAAAACGTAAACATCAACAGTGTGACATGTGGGGTCACTGGAGTCTCAGAAGGAGAGAAAGAGGGAATGGAAAGAAACAATAGTTAAAGGGGTTATGCTTAAAAATTTCCCAAACTGATGAAAGATACATTCCCTCCCACAGATTCAGGAAGCTCAGCAAACCCCAAGCAAGATAAGTACAAACTTGTGTTGCCCTTCTGTGCTGTTTTTAGCTCCTGAACTGAGTACAGTAAGAAGTAAGGGCTTAGACTTAGAGAAATAGAAATATTTATTCTGGGGCATTGACCACCTTTGGTTAGAAAACTGACATATTTCACAAACTCCCTATGACTACTCCCCATTTCCCAGGGCACTTTGGACACTGAAACTGCCCTGCTTTGCTGTTGTTTTTTCCCTACTTGGAATGCTCCCTCTCATCGACCTGTTGAATCTCTGTTTGTCCTTCAAGACCTGTGGCATGTGATGCTTATCACTGCTGATCATTTTGAGGTTGAGAGGAGGGTACACTTGCTACACTCACCAGGAGGAAACAGTGCTGCAGAAACACCACTGGCCCCTCTCTTTTCCTCTTGACTGTATCTCCTTATGGAAGGAGGCATGATTTATTTGACTGGACCATTGGAGAAAAGTTATATTTCTCTATTCAGTGAGGCTAACAGGCCAAAATCGCCCCTACACGTGGCCTTTCTCTCTCTTCTGCGTTCAACTTTTGTGCCACAGTTCACAACCCAGCCTGCTGCTGGCTCATAGTCTGCCCTGCTCACCTGGTTTTCTCATGAACTCCCTGTGTGCAGGTACTGAAGTCTAGACTATGAGAGAAATGTGAAGATATTTTCCACCCATAGCCCCAAGCCTCATTCTCGAATCCAGTTTTTTTGTTTTTGTTTTTGTTTTTGCGGTACGCGGGCCTCTCACTGTTGTGGCCTCTCCCGTTGCGGAGCACAGGGTCCGGATGCGCAGGCTCAGCGGCCATGGCTCACAGGCCCAGCCGCTCCACGGCATGTGGGATCTTCCCTGACCGGGGCACGAACCCATGTCCCCTGCATTAGCAGGCGGACTCTCAACCACTGCACCACCAGGGAAGCCCTCAAATCCAGTTTTATATGCAACATTTACTCCCTATTCTATTTCTCAGTTGGGTCAAACTCCAAGGGGATGAATGAGGTTTATTATCACCCTTAAAAACCCAATAAAACACATCTCAAAATGTACACCTTATTTTAAGCCTTTCTTATTCTTTCCAAGCAGAATACACTGCTCCCTTTACGGCTCTGAACCACTTTACAATAATACCACACTGTGTGGTAATTATTTCTTGATCCAGATGCCCTGCTCACTGGGCCCAGGCTCTTTGAGTCAGGTACCATATCTGATTTCCTCATGTTACCTAACTCAGCATCTGGCACATCCTAGGTATTCAACATTTGTTTAAGGAGGGGACTCTGGAATTTTGCCAAATATTACTATGTGAGAATGGCTAATGTTAGCAACTAATTCTTTGCTCTTAGCTGTTTTCTATATCAGGTTCACCTTTATTAATTCAGAGTAACCAGGAATGGGCTGTTTTAAAAAGGCTAACTCTTAACATAACAAAATTTTCTTCTCCAAGTGCCAAAGTTTTAAAACTTTCTTTACCTTTTTGAATGAAACTTGTCCATACATACCTACATATATAACTTTATTATATTATTTCTCTGATTTTTGAAATACTGGGTTGGCCAAAATTTTAGTTCGAATTTTTCCAGAAGATCTTACAGAAAAACCCAAATGAACTTTTTGGCCAACCCAAGAGACTATCTTGAGTGTGGCATAATCTTTCCAAGTCTCAGGATCATGATTCAGGATAGGAATTCTGTTTCTACAGAACAATAAACTCCCAAGTGGCTATTGAGATATAAGTTTCCTTGCATCTGCATTAAGTGATGGCTATGATTTTCAAGTTCAGGGTTTTCTACCTTCTTCCTTTCTGTTATCCGATGCTTATGATATCTGATTGGGGCTAACCTCCAACCACCAGTTAGCTACCTCTCATATTCTGGGGGCACGAAAACCAGGTAGCTAGCACTGTCATAACTATGTGTTAAAAAAAACAGTAAAAAGATTCTGATTGATTGAGAAGCGTTTTTAAAGAATCCAGAGCCTGGGTTTAGAGCATAGACATGACAGCCGCAGTGATCTACTCTGCTGGGTGATTCCTGCATCTATCACCCCATGCTTGGATTAGGTGTTGGGGAGGGTGAGGAGATACAGCAAGAAGCAAAAGAGAAGGTGAAACTCCTGGCTCTGGAGGAGGCTGATTTCTTAAAGAGATAACAAGCATGGAAGACGGGGTGGGGGACCAGGGAGGGTGAAAAGACAGCTGTTGAAAGCACTTACAGGGGAAAAATCTGATTTGTTGTGCTTTTATTGATGAGCTCACACTTAGCAGTGACTCTGAATTAATTTACCTTAAACATCTTTTTTTTTTTATTTTAACATCTTTATTGGAGTATAATTGCTTTACAATGGTATGATAGTTTCAGCTTCACAACAAAATGAATTAGTTATATATATACATATGTTCCCATATCTCTTCCCGCTTGCACCTACCTCCCTCCCACCCTCCCTATCCCACCCCTCCAGGCGGTCACAAAGCACCGAGCTGATCTCCCTGTGCTATGTGGCTGCTTCCCACTAGCTATCTACCTTACGTACCTTAAACATCTTAAATACAGCATGACAATATAGTTTAGCACCATGAGCTGAGCAGTCAGCCTTTCCAGACTGAGCTGGATTAGGAATTAAAATAGAGTCTTCCAAGGAATTTAACACAGAAGGAACTTGGTTTATTTTGTAAAGCAACACAATTTTTTTTTTTTTTTGCGGTACGCAGGCCTCTCACTGCTGTGGCCTCTCCCGTTGCGGAGCACAGGCTCCAGACGCGCAGGCCCAGCGGCCATGGATCACGGGCCCAGTCGCTACGTGGCACGCAGGATCCTTCCGGACTGGGGCATGAACCCATGTTCCCTGCACCGGCAGGCGGACTCTCAACCACTGCACCACCAGGGAAGCCCAGCAACACAATTTTTAATAACTCTTCTTACTAATTACTAGGGAAATGAGGTATTAGCTTTGGAATCACTTAGGTAGTTTGGGCCAACATCAAATATATACAGATGTTTACTTCATTCCCACATTGGATTATATGTGTTTTGGGAAAGATGTGTGGGGGCACTTCCTATCAACAGTGTTATAAACAAAGCAGTAAAAGTAAGGGAATAACATACAAGCTTTTATTTCTCCTTTGTATTTATATCAAAAACTTTTTTGATCCATATAAAAATGTTATTGTAGTTTTCTTTGGATTTTTATTGACAATTTATTGACAAGTGTAGCTTGGTGTGTTTTTATTTAATTGAGAAAAATCATTCTCTTGTGTGTCCCTCTTAGTTATGTAAATATAAAGAAGGCTGGCCTCATGAATCTAGAGTTAGGAATAACAAGATTCCTGAGTTTTTCAAGGGTCCTAGAAAAAGCTACCTTATCCCATGTTATGCAGAGTTGATTTCCAAGGAGGAAATGAACTGATGCAATAGTCCTTGTGTTTGCCTTCTTTCTTTTTTTTTTTTTTTTTAATCTTTATTGAGATAGAATTCACACACCATATGTCTTAGTTTGCTTGGGCTGCTATAACAAGATAGATGGGTAGCTTAAATAACAAGTATTTATTTTTCACAGTCCTGGAGGTTAGGAAGAACAAGATCAAGGTGCTGGCAGATTTAATTCTTGGTGAGGGCCTCTTCCTGGCTTGTATACAGCACCTTTTGCTGTATGCTCACATGGCCTTTCCTGAGTGCATGCATGTGGAAAAGGGATCTCTCCATCTTCCTTATAAAGGGCACTAGTCCCATCATGAGGGTCCCATTGTCATAACCTAATTTAAACCTAATTATCTCCCAAAGGCCCACCTCCAAATACTATTATGTTGGGGGTTAGGGCTTCAACATGTGAATTTGGGTGGGGGACACAAACATTCAGCCCATAACACCATACAATTCACCCATCTGAAGTATACAATTCAATGAATTTTCATATACGCACAGATATGCACAACAATAGCCACAGTCAACTTTGGAACATTTTTCTTATCTCAAAAAGAAACCCCATACTCCTTAGCTATCATCCCATTCTCCCCCAGTCCCCAGTCCTAAGCAACTGCTAATCTACTTTCTGTCTCTATAGGCTTACTTATTTTGTACATTTCATATGAATGGAATCATATAATATGTGGTCACTGGTGACTTAGATAAGTGGTCTGGTTGAGGGTCTCTCATGAAATTGCAGCAAAGATGTTGGCTGGGGCCTACAGTTATCAGCCTGAAGACTTGACTGTACCTGGAGGATTCACTTGAAAGTTGGCTCACTCACATGACCATTGGCAGAAGGCCTCAGTTCCTCACCAGGCAGACCTCTCCATAAGACTGCTAGAGTGTCCTCACGATATTGCAGGTGGCTCCTCATACAGAAAGTGCCCTGAAAGAAAATAGAGGAAACTGAATTAAATTTTATGATTTAAAGTCTCAGAAGTCACATACACCATCACCACATTCTATTTGTTAGATGTGGGTCACTAAATCTACACTCAAGGGGAGAATAGGTTTCACTTCTTGAAAGGAAGATCAAGGAATATGTGGACAAATTTATAACTCACCACAGAAATACTGCTGGATTAAAGATCAATGAAAAAACCAATACCAGTTTTTATACCACCAACAATTAACTAGAAAATGTAAGAACAACAACAACAACAAAGCATGCTATCTACAATAGTATCAAAAATAAAAAGTTTCTAAAAATTAACCAAGAATACCAAGTCTTCTATAAGGGCTATAGGGGAAGATCCAACAAATGGAGAGATATCCTATGTTCTAGAATGGGACAACAATCCATTCCCCAGTTATCTAAAAATTTGCTATTATCAAAATGAAGATTCAATTTGAACTTTTTGAGAATATTGATAAACTTATGATAAAATTTATATGGAAAAAAGTCAAAGTATACAAATAGGTAAGATAGTTTTTAAAAAGAAGCGTAAAGAGAGATACTTGCCCTACCGAATACAGAACACATCACAGAGTTATAACAAAAACAACAACAACAAAAAACCCATAAACAGTGTGATATTGACACAAGCACAGTCAAATGGACTATTGAAACAGAAGAGAGAGCTCAGCAAGACCCAAAGGTATAGGAGAACTTAATATGAGATAAACATGGAACCACATATCAATGAGGACTGACTGGCTTGTCTGTCAAATGGTACTGAGAAAAATAACAACTATATGGTGAAAATACACTGGATGCTTACCTAACACCACATGAAAAGATGCACTCAAGATGGAAAAAAAAAAAACCTAAATATAAAAGGTTATATAGTTAACAGGAAAAAATGTCAACAATATTGTTTTGAACTAAGAGCATAAACCATAAGACAAAAATTTTATTTGTCTAAATAAAAATTAAGTATTTATTTTCAACAAAATAAATCATGGATGTCTTTTGATAGAATGACAGAAGATATCTGCAGTGTTTAAAACTGAAAAGGGATTAATATCTAGAACATTGCTTGTCAAATTTTAATAGGGATTCTAATTCCTCGGGGGATTTTGTTAAACTGCAGATTCTGATTCTGTAGGTCTGGGGTGGGGCCCTGAATTCTGTACTTTTAACAAGCTCCCAGTTGATGCCAATGCTTCTGAATAGCAAGGATCTAGAGTATATAAAAAACTTCCAAACCATCAAGAAAATGACAGAAACCCTAATACAAAATGGACAAAGGTCATGAGAATATGATTTAAAGAGGAAACCCAAAAGGCCATCAAACATATGAAAAGAGTCTCAAACTCATTAATTTAAGATAAATACAAATTAAAACAATAACAAAATATTATTTTATATACATCAGGGTGTCAAAAATTAGGAAGACTGATAATGCCAATTATTAGCATAAAGTTTGGGAATATAGAAATACTCATGCATTGCTGGTGGGATGGTAGACTGGCATAGCCATTTTTCTGAGTAGTCTAGCACTATTTGGTAAATTTAAATATAAATTCACACCATATGTATAGGCGATCTACTCCTGGTTACATTTTCCAAAATAATTCTCACATAGGTCCATAAGGAGACATGCTTATTTATGAGAATGTTTATTAGAGCATTATTTGTGGTGCTAAGGAATTGAAGGCTCTCTAGAGATCCACACCTAAGAGGGTGGACAGATACCCATTTTAGAACATACACCAAGCTTATGGATCAAAAAACTTAATGTCTTTAAGATGACAATACTCACCTAATTGATGTACAGATTCAACACAATCTCTATTAAAATCCCAGCTGCCTTTTCTGCATAAATAGACAAGCTGATCCTAAAATTCATATGGTAATGCAAAGGACATAGAATAGCCAATTGTGCTGGACATGGGACTTTTTAGCATGGTGGAGTGAGGAGTTGGGCAAATCTAACAACTAACATCTTACTCAATGGTGAAAGACTGGATGCTTTTCCTCTAAGATGAGGGACAAAACAAGGATATTCTATCTTGCCACTTCTATTCAACATTGTACCAGAGGTTCTAGCAAGAGCAATTAGGCAAGAAAAATAAATTAAGGGCATCCAGATTGGAAAAAAAGGAGTAAAACCATCTCTATTTGTAGGCAACATGATCTTCTATATAGAAAATCCTAAAGAATCCACTTAAAAAGCTATGTGAATTAATAACTTAGTTCAGCAATGTTGCAGGATATAAGATCAATATAAAAAGTCAATTTAAAAAAATGACATACTCCAAACTTGGAAAAGAGCAGTATATTTAACAGTGGTTTAAAGATTGTGTGATGGAAAACATTAAGTGTGAAAGAAACACACTACAAAATTTAAAATGGCATTTTTAAATATTTAAGGAACTACAATTAAACTTTGGGAAGGACTTAAAAAAAAAAGTCAATTATATTTCTATATACTTGCATTGAACAATCCAAAAATATAATTAAGAATGCAACTCCACTTACAATGGCATTAAAAATATGAAAATATTTAGGAATAAATTTCATAAAGAGTGCAAAACTTATGCTCTGAAAATTACAAAACATTATTGAAAGAAATTAAAAGGGGACCCAAATAAGTGGAAAGACATTCCATGTTCATGGATCAGAAGATTTAATAGTGCTCAGATGGCAGTACTCCTCAAACTGATCTACAGATTCAATGCAATCCCTATCAAAATCCCAGCCAGCTTCTTTGCAAAAATTGACAAGTTGATTTTAAAATGTGTATGGAAATTCAAAGGGTCCAGAACAGAAAAAAAGAACAAAGTTTGAGAGTTTCTGATTTCAAAACTTACTATAAAGCTATAGTCATCGAGACAGTGAAGTACTGATAAAGATAGACACAGTGGTCAACAGAATGGAAATGAGAGAAAGTTTGTCACAATTATAGTCAACAGATTTTAAACAAGGGTACCAAGGCAATTCAATGAGTAAAGAATGATCTTTTCAATAAATGGTGCTGGGAAAACTGGATATCCACATGTTTGGATACCTACCTCACACCACATGGAAAAATTAATTCCAAATGGAAAAAGACCATTTTGGGAAAAGCCAAAACTATAGTATTCTTAGAAGTAAACATAGGCATAACTCTTCATGACCTTCGATTAGGCAATGGCTTCTTAGATATGACACCAAAGGCACAAATAACAAAAGAAAGAATGCATATATTGGACATTATCAAAATTAAAAACTTGCATTCATCAAAGGACATCATTAAGAAAGTGAAAAAATCTATAGAATGAGAGAAAACTTTTGGAAATCATGTATCTGAAAGGGGTTTTGTATTCAGAATATAGAAAGGATTCTTACAGCTCAGTAATAACCCAATTTAAAAATGGGCAAAAGATCTAAATAGATATTTGTCCAAAGAAGATATATAAATGGCTAATAAGCATGTGAAAAGATGTTCAACATCATTGGCCATCTGAGCAATGCAAATGAAAACCACAGTGAGATAGCCACTCAAATAACCACAATATTTGAGTAACAAATATTAGTAAGGATGTGGAGAAGTTGGAACCTTAATATAATGCTAGTGGGAATGTAAAATGTTACAACTATTTTGGAAAGCAGTTTGGTGATTTCTTAAAAAGCTAAGTATATACATTCCATATGGCTCATTTATTCCATTCCTAGGTATTTACTCAAAAGAAATGAAAGCAATATGTCCACACAAAGACTTGTAAGCAAATCTGTAGAGACAGGAAATAGATCAGTGTTTGCCTGGGGCTGGAGGTGGGAATAGGTATTGACTACAAGTGGAATGAGTGAACTTTTGTAGTGTTGGAAATGTTTTAAAATTGAATTTTTATGACAGTTACACAGATTTATAAATTTAGTTAAAGGCATTGACCTATATAAGTATAATGACTGAATTTAATGGTATGGAAATTATAGTTCAATAAAACTGTTTAAAAAATAACCAGCAAGTGGTAGGAGGTATGGATAAATCAAGATTGGTAGTGTGTTGAAAATTGCTGAATCTCAGTGATTGGTAATGGGGTTTCATTACACTATTCTTTCTATTTTTGTATATATTTGAAAATTTTCATAATACAAAGTAAAAAACAAAACAATAGTGTTTTAGGAAAGTTTTGTAGCCAAATAACTTTGTGATGGGAAAAGTCTATTTGATGGTAAGGCTGTTCAGAAAGAAATTGCACACTGAGACATTGCACACATCTCTAAATGTGTAAATTCATATTAAGCATTTGAGCTGTCTTTATTCAACTACCATTAAAAAACAGATAAATTAAAAAAATCTGTATCAAAATGCCCACAGCTCTGTATCGCAATGCCCACAGCTCTGTATCCCCTAAAACACGTTGCTAGCACTCAGCATCCCAAGATTGGGATGTTAGTGCTGGACAAACAAGATTGTCCACTGAATGACCCCAGATAGTCTCTGCAGGTTGCCTGGCAACAAGCCATCTGGGATCAGTATAAGGGGCTGCACACAGTCTGGACTTCCCACAAGGTCTCCAGGTGCTATCAGCATAGGTCTGCAAACTCCCTGGACAGTTGGAGCTTATGCTCAGACCCTTTTTTCCTGTTTGTGAGGCTGTTCTCTGGCTACCCTATAAAAATGCAAAGCAACAGAGGGAAAGTTTCCATATGGAGCACAGGGATACATCCATCTGTGCCTTGGCTCCTGAACTTTCCTTGGGATAATGAGAGCTTGGTGGTGGGGGACGCATGTCTCCTCTTACTGCTTGTAAGTTTACTCCCAAATTCTGCTTTGTATCTACACCCTGTCACATGTACGATATTCCTTCATCCACACTCCACAGGTGAGGCCCAACATGGAGAACATTCACCTTCTTACTGCCATTTTGAAATAGTCAAAGGGATCAGTTAGGTCATTTTGGGTGTGGGAGACATGGCTCCCGGGGGCAATGGCAGGCCACCTGGCTGAGCTGGGACTGTGACCTTGTGGTCAGAGATTTATGCCCATGGACTGCAGGATTCACAGAGCAGTGGTTCAAACATAAAAGGAGAGGCAATGGAAGACAAGGCTACCCATAATTCTATTCCTTTGCTTTTCTGGAAATCCTTCTGAAGAACAAGAAGGAAGAGACAAAAGAGGTCTCTCCTAGGCCACCATCAGAGGGACTGGGTTATCGTAACCACTTAGATCTGAAATCTATTAATATGCAGGGTTGCAACCAGGGTCATTTTGTCAGGAGAAGTGTGAGTCAGGCTCCCTCCTTCTTTACCACCCTCGGTCAGAGGAGTCCTGAGAAGTGTGTTCATTTACAGGACATGAAGGGGTTGAACAAGGGAAGTTAAGGGAAACCAAGAGGTGGTTAATGCAAGCTCCCCTGCTCCCCTGCTGAATTGCCTGGAACCTGTCTAATTCCTGAATTTTGCCAGGGGAATCAGGTCCTCTTACCTGCACAAAGGAGGTTCCTCTGAGACCTTGCATGTGGAATCCTACTGATGTAGCCACAGCCATTTGAGACACTTTGCAATTTTGTTGTCATTATGTGATAAACCTGGGCATTGTGAGGCACTCTCAACAATGTGCCCTGGACTCAGAGTCTGCCAGATGAGTTAACAGAGACAGAGGTTTCCAAGAAGAAGATATTCCTAACCTTGTTCCATGCCTGGATGGGGGCGGGGTGGGGAAGTATTGTGAGAGGTGGGATAAAGATTTTAGCTGCTTATATATACCATATACCATGTCTCAAGAGAAAAGATGGAGTTAAGGGGCCAAATAGGGGCCATAGTCTGGCAGTTATGGAAAGAAAAGGGGTTGAAGAAGGGGGTAAGCAAAAAGAGGGGAAGACCCAAGGGCCAGACTCTTATAAGACAATATGGTTGTTGGCCAAAGGGGTTGTTACTGAGGAAGCAGACTGACTGGTCACCCAATCTTAATCTGTGAAAAATAGACACAGGCAGGTTTCAGAGGTCTGAGGTGCTGTGGGCTCTGCGATCCCCCTTCCTCCCTGGGTCAGGGGCCTAGGAGGTTCCTAAGGGGCTATATAAGTCTCCAGGCTGACCCTGGAACAAGTGACCTCTGGCCCTGAGGTCTCTTTTAGCTGCTCCTGGGCCCTGCCTACAGGAACAGAGAAGATAGAAGCCACAGGCAGAGTTGTAGGGGGTGGGGGTGGTGGCTGGAGAGACATCCTGCCCCAGACATGTTGCAGCTATAGTGTTTCTGGGGGATAAAACATTGGGTCTTGGGGTCCTCTAGGGGCTTCTCGTTTCTTGAGCTCATGTATTGCTCCTTTCCTGTCCTCATTCCCAGGACACCTGTTGTAGCTGGAGTGATCTTCATGATAGACAAGTCCTGGTTTATGCTGGGGAAAGAGTGATGCCCAGATGGGCTTTGTTACATTGGTCAATGCCAACAATAATAGCTAACCTTGCCTGAGTGCTCTCTAGGTGTGAGGCCCTGTTCTAAGGACTACGCATGCTAACTCATTAATCCTCACAATCTCGCCGTGATCATCTCTGAACATCTCCACATTACACATGAGGAAACTGAGACACGGAGAAGTTAGTAATTAGTCCAGGGCAATGCAGCTAGTGAGGAGCCTCTGGTCACATGGATGGACAGACACGTGAAGGACATGCAGACTTCAGATTATGTACCTGTGCTGCTTCCTTCCATACCTCACCTCTGCTGGTTATCAGAAAGGCTGGGGCAGTGAGCAGAGTGGCATGGGGTGAAAGTAAACTATAGAGTCAGATGGCCTGAGTTCAAATCCTGGACCTGCTACCTAAGAGTTGGTCCACAGCAAGTTACGTAGGCTCTTTAAATCTCATCTACCTCATCCTTAACGAGCGGATGTTTATACTCGTACCTATCTCATAGGTTGTTATCAGTATTAAACGGGGTAACATGTTAATTCTAGTGACCAGGCTGGATATTGGAGTTACAACCCACACATTGTAAGACTATATTCTATCCATATATCTCCATATATCCAGGCAGCAGGAAGAAGGAAGGTGGAAAGGACTAAAAGGTGCTCTCTCTGTTTAAAGGAACCCTCCAGGAAGTCCTACACAACTTTCCTGCTCACATCTCATAGTCCAGGACGTAGTCCCACGGCCACTCTAGGCACAAAGGAGGCTGGAAAATACATGGTGGCTCTGAATCCAGGTTCTGATTCCCAGGAGAAGGGGATAATGGATGAGGAGGTAGGCAGATAGCAATCTCTGCCACAATCTTCCAGACACGTGGAAATGCTCGGAGGAAAATGCATCATGGGGGTGGGCGATGCATTTGATTTTATATTCGTAGTAGAAACTTCTAGTTGCTTACTCAATCAATACCCATCCTCATTGTCTCCCTTTCCAGAAGAATCCCCATTTTGGGGATATGGGGGATGCAACTGTGAAAGAAAGGCTGTTTTCTTCACTTCCCTTGTATAAAGTGGAGCCACATGATCCACTTCTGGTCTTTGAAGCATAAGCTCGGTATTTCTGGGGAACCTTTGCTTCTCAGATAGAGATTCTGGAGTTTCCTTTTCTTCTTCTTCCTGATCAGAATATGGACTTGATGGCTAAAGATGAAGCACAACCTTGAGACCAAAAGGGAAAGGCCAAGTGAATAGAGGAGACCTTAGTCCTAAAATCCTGAAGCCTCTCAACTAACGTTGGTGACCATGCACCTGGACCTCTTGTGTAAGAAAAGAAACCCAGGTGCTTAAGTCACTACTGGTTGGCTTTCCATTTCATGCAGATCATAATACACTCATGGATACACTTTGTCTAGGAGAGAACCAGTCATTGTCAACCTCATCCATGGGACCAGAACACTTGCCAGCAGACATCATGGCACAAATCCATCCCAACTGCTGCCGCCCTGCCAGTATTGGGTGGAGGGGAGAAAAATAAGACTGAGACATTTGCAAGGCGCAGAAGGGACTGATGAGATTAAAATGGATTATTTTGGTAGGGAGTGCTCGATATTTGGAAGAAAAAGGGGAAAAAGTGGGGGAAGAGGGCAACATAGGGGAAGGTGCTGTATGGAGATTCATTCTCTCCCCCTCTTCTTTCTCCCCACCATCTTGCAGTCTCTGTTTTTCACTCCTCCAGCTCCTTTCTAGTTGCCATC
Organism: Lipotes vexillifer; assembly: GCF_000442215.2. NCBI lineage: Eukaryota > Metazoa > Chordata > Mammalia > Artiodactyla > Lipotidae > Lipotes > Lipotes vexillifer. Next base: position 159,919 of record NW_006776141.1, read on the forward strand.
CTCCTAGTATAGAATTCTTGTAACTTTCTTGGAACTTCCCTGGTGGTCCAGTGGTTGAGACTCCATGCTCCCAATGCAGGGGGCCCGGGTTCGATCCCTGGTCAGGGAACCAGATCCCACATGCCGAAACTAAAATATCCTGCGTGTCGCAACTAAAGATCCTACATGCTGCAACTAAAGATCCCATATGGTGCAACTAAAAAAAAGATCCCGCATGCTGCAACGAAGATCCCCCACGTTGCAACTAAGACCTGGCGTGGACAAATTAAAAAAAAAAAAAGAATTCCTATAACGTTTTTCTTTTTTAAAAAAATTTTAATTAATTAATTAATTTATTTTTGGCTGCACTGGGTCTTCGTTGCTGCACGCGGGCTTTCTCTAGTTGCAAGAGTGGGGGCTTCTCTTGTTGCGGAGCACGGGCTCTAGGCATGCAGGCTCAGTAGTTGTGGCACATGGGCTCAGTAGTTGTGGCACACGGGCTTAGTTGCTCCGCGGCACGTGGGATCTTCCCGGACCAGGGCTTGAACCCATGTCCCCTGCATTGGCAGGCGGATTCTTAACCACTGAGCCACCACGGAAGTCCCCTATAACTTTCTTAAGCATTTTAATTCTCCATCCCCTCTCCAGAATTAAAAGAGAAGCATTTTAATTCTCTTCTCCATTTTTATAAACTGATTAAATTGCTGTAATAGTCCAGGTGATTGAGGCGAAGTACAAAGGAATAAATTTAAGAAACTTAAAAATTCCTCTGTGGGGACACATACAAGACTTGAACAAATGGAAAAGACAAAATATTTCCATATAAGAAAACTAAAGACATCAATTTTATCTAAGATGATTTATGCCTCGATCCTAGTTTAAAAAGAAATATTAACTGGATATTATTGAGAAATGGGCAAACTGGTGACAAAATTCATATGGAAAAATAAGTGGGTAATGGAGTCAGACTAACTCCATCCTAACCTGCTGATGGAAATGGAAGAAAGTAAATAGGTTTTGGTAAGACTTGGCTTGCACATGACTCACATCTGCAGTGCTGCATTCAATTCGCAAGAACTAGTCACCTATTCACCTGGTCAGACCTGGATGCTGAGGGGCTGGGAACACTGTGGCCTCTTAGTAGCAGCACTGTGCTATGGGAGGGGAATTACCTTATTTATTTCTTATAGTGACTGACAGGATGCTTATTATTATGCCTATTTTAGACACCTTCCTGAGCCTTAGGTAGGTTAAGTAACTTTCCCTAATTCACAACTAGTAATTGTCAGGGCTGGGAATCAAATTGGGCAGCAAGGCATCCCAAACCTAAGCTCTTTTCTCCATAGCAGGTTACGTTTTAGAGCTGGAAGGGAACTTAGAGATGACTTAGTTGTACCCTCGACTGTGAAATGCCTGCAGGCTTCTTCTGGACCTAGCACGGGTCCCGGCTCAATTACATGTGTTGCCTCCCTAATGGACGGACTGGCTGATTCTCCTCTAGATGAGCAAACTGAGGTCCCAGACCTTTGAATGACATGCCCGAGGTCCTCTCCTAGTTAATGGTGGAGCTGGGATGGGCCTGTGTCACTTTATCGCTCTGTCTTCTAGGTCACACTGCCAAGATCCTTTTCTCTCCTCCATATGAACTCATCCCAATCCATGAAACCCCCCTCGTCAGAGGGTAAGTCCTTTATTCTTCACTGTGAGTGTCAAATGTGACTCATGGGCAGTTTTACAAGTAGTGATAACTTCACAGAAAGGTCTGGCTTTTCATCTGAAGTCCTCACTGCTGAAGCTTGACCCACTACACTTCTTGATGACCCCCATTCTAGATGAGAACAAAGTTCTTTCTGGCTTTCTTCCCTCTTGCAGTTCAGTTTGGAAATTGCCCTTTCCCCCCAGACTCCTCAAAGCTGGCACTGGTTTCTGTCTCAGCTGCTTCTCTCCAAATCTGGACTCTCTTAAATGGTCATTTCTTTGCACTCCTAATCTGAGGCCAGATCCACTTTTGGATTAATTCCAAATACCTTCTGCCTAATAACTAACCCTTGTCATCCCTGGCAGTCATGGGGAAGAATCTGGCATTGGTCCAACTGTGTCCTCAGATGTCTGCCTTGGATCGCTTCTGCTCCAGCCCACAGGGATGACACTTGTATTTTCCTGGAGTGCTTAACCTCCTACTAGTAAACTCTCACCTATTGCTAATTTGCAGTTGTAGGACACACACAAATACACCTTACAGACACACACCCCCTTCCTATTTATATGGGTTTGCTCTTACCGGTGCCTGAAGACAGATACATTTATAACACCCCTAGAACCAGAGGGTTATTATTCACAGCAGACTGGAAAACCCAGATCTGCCCTTGGAGCTGACTTTGCTTTTGCCTGTTGGGGATGGTTCTCCTGGGGGACAGGAGGGAATAGGTTGATATCAATCATTTAGATGCAAGAGTCAAACCAAACCAAACCAAAACAACTCATAACCAGAGGCACTGGAGAACTCGAATTAAAACCTCTTCAAAGAGAATTTTGAGAGGTAATGATTATCTTACTAAGTAACCCCTATTTAAGGTGGCCTCCAGAGTAGGAAAATTTTTGTCTGAATAGGCCAACAGCCTTTAAATTTCATATGGATGAAAAAAATTGTCATAACACAAGAGATAAATGAATAAAAATGGTTTCTCCAACTCATATATTTGACTCTGAAAATAATATCTTTCATTGCAAGTAATATTTATGTGATGTCTTAAGCCTCTGGAGTTGGACATTTGGTAATATAATCATCGATGTTTATCTGCATTCACCTTTGTGTGCTCAAATCTTATTTTTGAGAAAAATAATGTAAATTCAATTAATCACAATGTAATTGGGCCATAAAGGAATCTTGATAAACGAGCAACAAACACTATAACACTTACTGCCCAGGATCACACCTTTTTTTTTTTTTTTTTCTGTACGCGGGCCTCTCACTGCTGAGGCCTCTCCCGTTGCAGAGCACAGGCTCCAGATGCGCGGGCTCAGCGGCCATGGCTCACGGGCCCAGCTGCTCCGTGGCATGTGGGATCCTCCCAGACCAGGGCACGAACCCGTGTCCCCTGAATCGGCAGGTGGACTCTCAACCACTGCGCCACCAGGGAAGCCCCCAGGATCACATCTTTAAGCTAAGCGCTGAAAACAAATTTCAGGGCTGAAAGGGCTAAGCCCTGCTAAAGACTTGGGCTCTCTTTCTACCAAAGGAAAGATTGGGGGCCACGTAGCAGCCTTGAAGCCAAATCAAACATCTTTGAATTTCTTCCTGTTCACATCCTAAGCCTCTTGATTATTCCTATCCCAGGAAGGAAAAGAAAGTCAGATGTTCCCCTTGACAGGAAGTTGGAGGGTGAAATTCATCCAAAGTGAACTGTCAGGGAGGGGTTCTGGGGTGAGTGGGGAAGATGGAGGAGGAAATCAAAGGGGTTCATGGGGCTGTGACCAGGGCAAGGTGGCTATGCCAACAACCTGTCAACTGTCTGGAGGCCACCTCTCCTTGGTCCCTTGCCCCTGGAGGTAGAGAAGCAGAACATGTGAGGGGTCTGGCACATGGCTTGGAAACAGCAGCTGAGGGGACAGATCCTGTGTGTAGGGCCAGCACAATGAAGATGTGCTCTATTGGGTGCCTTGGAGAGAGATGCAGAGAGAGTGCTGGCAGCAGGGAGAATCATCCTAGGTACAATAAAATAGTGAGTGGAGAAGCCTTTTGTAAAAGGGCAGCGTAGTTGTATTCTTGGATTTCCAGAAGCTTCTTGGACGAGCAAGTGCAGTGGGGTGATGGTTTTCTTTTCCATAACTCCTCTTGGTCTCTACACTCTCGTTAGCATCGGTCAGACTTTGTTCTCAGGATAGAGTTGTCAGAGTGAAGTGCAAAGGGCAAAGTAAAAACCTACATATTTCTTGGGTTTGGAATTTCCAAATGGACATTTACATTTCCAGTTGGGAGCACACCCAGCTTTTGAGTACCAAAGCCAACATTCATGCCATATGCAATAGGCCTGGGAAGGAAGACCGATGTTGTAACAGTCAGTCCTCTTGTCCTAAGCCTGATCAAGGGTGAGAGTTGGGGAGGAAGACAATAGCCAAGGTGCTGGCGTGTGGCCCTGTGCTCTTGCCCCATCCCTTCTCTCTAGGGGGCTGAGTCCAGGGGAAAGACCCCTTGATGGTTAGGAATCTAGGAGGAGAGAGGATGTATGTCTTACTATTCATCTGGTACTCTACTGGCTTCACAAATATGCGGGGGGAAGCAGGTAAGGCTGGGATGGTGGCAGGGCAGGGAGGGCTGGATCCTGGCCAGTCCTGACAACCCTTAGAGCAGCTCAGAAGTGAGTTTTCTTGCACAGGAGACAAAGGGATGGTCTCAGAATTAGCAATAGAAATGGGAATGATAAGATGCCTAAGGCTGTTCATCTATACAGGAGTCTTGAGTGTGGGGGACAAAAGATGAAAACCCAGGACTTCCCTGGTGGCGCAGTGGTTAAGAATCTGCCTGCTAATGCAGGGGACATGGGTTCGAGCCCTGGCCCGGGAACTATTATTTTCTCATTTTACAGATGAGTAAATCAAAGTGCAGAGATGTTATATAACTTGCCCCGGGAAGATCCCACATGCTGGGGAGCAACTAAGTCCGTGCACCACAACTACTGAATCTACGCTCCAGAGCCCGCGAGCCACAACTACTGACCCCGTGAGCCACAACTACTGAAGCCTGTGCACCTAGTGCCCATGCTCCACAACAAGAGAAGCCACTGCAATGAGAATCCCTCACACCGCAATGAAGAGTAGCCCCCGCTCGCCACAACTAGAGGAAGCCTGCGCGCAGCAATAAAGACCCAACGCAGCCAAAAATAAATAAATAAGTAATAAATAAATAAACTTAAAAAAAAAGATGAAAACCCTTTTGAGACTTATGGTTTTCAGCCCACCTCTCCTGCTGGGATCAGGAATTCCACAAGTTCATCTGTTCATTGGTTTGTTAGTTTGCCTGGTTATTATTTAAATTATTCACTTGTTCTCATTGGTTTTAGCACCTACTATATTTCTAGAGTTTAAATCTTGTATTAGCTACTGAACCAGCTCTTTCCAGCATTAAGGAATGTTCCCTTGTCTTATCCTGGAAAACGGTGATCAGTTCTGAATTGCCCTGCCCAGACTCTTCATTGTTTCGGATACTCTGATCAGACTGACTTTGAGCCCGAAAGGTAAAGTTTTTAGAAATCTTAAACCGTGGAGCAAGAACCTTTGTGTGGATATACTTAAGAGAAGGGAAACACATATTCGTTCTCTTTAGAGTTTTCCACACTTATGGAGTTACTTCACTTATGAAAAAATAGGAAGGGGCATCTAATTTTCAGAAGTGAAGACATTTAAACTCCTACCTTTCAGGAGGGCAAACATTTAACTTCTTTGTGCATCTCAAGGTCACACAGGCTCAGAGAAAATTCCAACTTCCTTTAAACTCCAGCCTCTTGACTTATTATTATTCTCTTGGTCCTGAGACCTTGGAGCAAATAAGGTGATGGCTTATTTTCTCAGCATATCTGAGGAATAAAGATTCCACAAATGTTGGAGATTCAGTAAGTAAGCCATAGAAATGTAAGTGATCTAGGGACAAAAGTGTAACTAGTTCCTGGAGGCTGTCAAGAACTGCTTTCTTCAAGCTCCCTTTATTCTTAGGATTCTCTGGGTGGCAAGTGTATTTATGGACCATACCCCCTGGGTAGATCATCAACCTTGATATTTCCAGAAAAATCCATTAACATAGCACTAGACACTGCAGACATCCTGCTTCCTGTGTGTAGAATACAAGGGTATTTTCTATATGTTCTCAAAGGAGAGAATGTATTTTTCAATACCTATTTCCTTACTGTAAAGAAAAAGAAAAGTGACTGAGGTATTTTGCCTGTGAGAATCCATGGAAGTCTGGGCTGGTTACTGCAGTGACTGGAGCAACAGGAATGAAGCCAAGGATTTAGTCCATACTTCAACCTGTTAGTTTCAATGTATGACCACAAATTATTCATCTCACGTGACTTGCAAATGCCTCATGTTGGTCATGAGAACTGATTAAGAAGTACAGATGGCTCAGTGTATATCCATCACCCTCAGTGGGAAAGTAATGCCAAGTGCATGCTGACAGCTCATTCCAGGCAGTGACAAATGGCTTCTTTTCCAGTTGTGTTGGAAGCCGAAGGTTTTTCTTATTATAAAAAGATGTTATTTAAATTATTGTTTGCTTTTGCTCTGATGTGAGGAGAGAGAGAGAGAGAAAAAAAAAAAAGCATGGGATTGCAAAGACATTTTTACTGCTGAGATGAAACAGAGAAGGATAGGCTGCAAGCTGAGAGGGCACATGTGGTCTCTGTTTGACTCTAGATCCTAGGGTAGCAGAAAGACACTCCATTATAGAGGTGATGCAGATTCAGAAGGGAAGGGCAAAAGCCTCCAAGGTCATGGGCTTTCTCTGAGAGGAATGAAGAGCTAATGAAGGAAGCCACCGAGAGATGTCAAGGGAACCAAGAAGGAATGAGTCTGTCAATAGCAATTTGCCATCTGCTTTTGTTATGCACAAGACAGTTAGGTGACATCTAAGGCTGAGTTCTTCAAGGGCAGAGTCAAAAACAAACAAAGCTTCTTCAAGCATCTGTAGTAGAGGCTCATAGATTAACTCAGTCAGTGACTTATTTGCAACTGAGCTGGTGAACGATGGTCTGGCAGTCTGCTCTCTGGGCTTTGAGGAATTCTTGAAGATATTTGGTAAGGTGAAGAATGATATTCAGAGAATAGTTGGTATCAGCTGAGGCAGGACCTCTCTGGGGAATCTGAGCCTCACCCTGAGCAAACCTACACATTTGATTTTGGGGTGTGTGTGTTTCAAGGTGAGCTGACCCAAGGGACTGACTCACACTAACCAAATGCATAAGAGGCAGATGCAAAGGCCCAACTGACGATTCATTAATTTTTAGCAAGAAACATAACAGTTGATGTACTGTGTCAGCTGGTCAGCATGTTGGCTCTCTGGAGGGATGGGAAACTCCAATGCCCGTGGGGCCAGGCAGGCAAAGAAATGAATTGATCAGATGTGAGGTCAAAAGGAGGCATGGGAATTGTGCTGAACAGGGGACCCTATTCCCTTTCTAAACTATGCAGCCAATATGATCTCCACCCAGTTGTTGCTGTTCAGGGGGTGGTGTGTGCAGAATTTCTGATTTTTTAGAAGTTGAGATACAGAGTTGCATAAGAAATTTCCTGATTTATAAATATTAGCAATTAATTTTTAAAAGTCTTAAAACCCACTGTATAAGCCAAACATGCCTACACACTTCACATTTGCAACTGCTCATTACATTAAAACCAGAAGGCTGCTTTGAGAGCCAATTTCAGGACAAGGGAGTTAGTTGGTTGAGCTCAGTGTTTAGTGTCATCAAACTGTAAAAGCCTGATGTATCTGTTTCTATTCCACACACCTGCCAGGAAGGGTTGAAGTCTCCTCTGGTCCAGATACACAGTCACATCTGCCTCAACCTCATAGGTTTCATTAAAACCACCAACGCCCCCGCTAGCAACACTTTCTTCATTTACACTGTGGTGTTTGCCAAGGAAGGTTCCACCTTTCTGGACATCTTCTGGGATTGCATTCTCACTCCCCAGTTAGAGTTTACCAAGCCCCTGTTTTGACCTAAGGATTCTGGAGCACTTTGTCCAAGTGGACATACAATCTTATTCATTAGGAATTGATTTTTCTTGTTTAATTTTCCACAGGAAACAATGACACTATTAATAGTATTCATTCATTCAACAAGTGTTTATTGAGCTCCTATATTGAACCAAGCACCGAGCTGGACACTAGGATTGCGTGAGCAGACAAGAGAGAACCGAAGGAGCTTACACTCTAAGCACTATCAACATTTATCAAGATCTTTCAATGTACCAGGCTCTGGGAGAGGTATTTTATGTAATTATTCAATCTTTAGGCCAACTCAAAAACCAGTATTATAATTATTTCTGTGTTATGGTTAAGAAGCTGTGGCAAGTTAAGATCTAATGACCCTATTTCCACTATCCAGAGAGGCACCGTGGGTCCCCATTTGTCAACCTTAGTGTCTTCCTAGGCACTGATGACTCAACTCCTTCCCCCCACCATGCTGTCTTGGGACTGGACTTGGTGGATGGAAGTGGGCTGGGTCTTCTGATGGGAATTCCACGTATGTGTTGAAGGTCTTTCCCATTCAAGAGTTCTTAATAATAATTATTAAAAGAGATACCATTTTCTGGGTGCTTACTTTGTGCTAGGCTTCACACTAAGTATTTTACTTATATTAATTAAATCCTCAAAGCTATCACACGATGTAGGTATTATTACATCTTTTTACAGATGAAGAAACTGGAGATCAGAGAAGTCAATAACCTGTCCAAGATTACACACAGGGTCACTGCACATCACTGGGGGTCGCGGGGAGGACTGACATCGCAGACCATGGAGTAGGCGGTGCATGACCTAGTCAGTTGCTCACAGAGTTCATACATGGTGCCACTGAGAGCTGACCCAGAACAAATACAGTCAGATGGAAACACAGGCAGAGGGACTGGTGGAGGGGAAAGAGAATTCCAGGAGGGATTCAAGAGAACCGCCCCCCCCCTACCCTGGGAAGTGGGAGATGCTACCCGCACATGGGAACAACCTCTCCAATAACATAATTTTGCCCGTGGTCAATCCAACACATTGGAAGAGTTGGCTCAGCTAATAACTGGCCAAAAAGACAAGCAACTGGTTGATTCACCTATAAGATAGAGTCTTGTAAAACTGTTGTAATTGTTCAGATTCTTTTTTTTTTTTAACATCTTTATTGGAGTATAATTGCTTTACAATGGTGTGTTAGCTTCTGCTTCATAACAAAGTGAATCAGTTATACATATGTTCCCATATCTCTTCCCTCTTCGTCTCCCTCCCTCCCACCCTCCCTATCCCACCCCTCCAGGCGGTCACAAAGCACCGAGCCGGTATCCCTGTGCCATGCGGCTGCTTCCCACTGGCTATCTACCTTACGTTTGTTAGTAAATATATGGCCAGATTCTTTCATCCGACCAATCTGGGAATGTAACTGACCTTCTTGACCAGATGTTTTGGCATTGTGTGGACAAAGGGGAATAAACAATCAACACTAAGATCCAAAAAGTCTACGTCAAGATATGGTTAAGAAGAGTCAGAATGTTTTGCAGATCATGAGGCCTTCCCTGTTTATGGTTTGTCCTATTGTCCTAGCTGGGTTGAGGAAGGAAACATTTTCCTAAGGTTTAAAAATAAATAAGTAAGTAGGATGCTATCAAAAGCCATAAACTAAACTGAGTCCTTGGAGAACAGCCAAACGGAATCTTTATCAAGGAATGGCAGCCTTCCTGAGCAACGAGTGAAATCCTTGGCATGTCAAAATGGATTGCAAATGGAACAAGTAGTCCTGGAATTCTAGAATATTAGATCTAGAAGGGGCTTTAGGGACCAGCTAGACAATCTCCCTTATTTTATAAATGAGGAAAAGCTTAAGGACCAGAGAGACAGAATGACTTAGTCAAGGTCACGCAGCCAACGATGGAAGAGCATTAGAATGAAGGCTTCCTGAAGCTTCTGCATATCCAGAGCAACATTTCTGCCTCTTTGAGGACTATTTAGGGCTATTTGGGGGGTGGGGTGGTCCTTAAAATAAATAGTTGATTTATTAATGTTATAAATTCAAAAGTGTAATTTTTCTCTCAACTTTTACATTCAACTTATGTCTCATATATATATATATATATATTTTTTTTTT
>NW_006776141.1:169897-183888 GCF_000442215.2 Lipotes vexillifer
CGGCATGTGGGATCCTCCCGGACCGGGGCACGAACCCGCATCCCCTGCATCGGCAGGCGGACTCCCAACCACCGCGCCACCAGGGAAGCCCTGTCTTATATTTTTATTTATCAAATAGCCCTATTTAATCCAGTTAATAAAATTCTTTTAAATCTATTCAACACGATTATAAAGGTAATATATTCCATTTTCATTTTTAAAAGTTTTTAAATGTCTGAATTAATAAGCAACTTTCCTAAATACTTAAACAACACCAACAAATCTAATAAATCTAGTAGAATCATCAGTGATTATCAATCTTAAATGCTCCAGTAAAGCTGTAAAATTCTCTTAACACTTATGAACTTAAAAATCACAAACTAAAATTAACTATTCCATCTTACTTTTTAAGTTGGAACCACAAGGCAGTGTTTTATTCCCTAATATTCCAAATTCTCTTAAACATTTTAGACACTTTAAGCATCAAATATACAGATTATCCCAATGTTCACAAAATCTATTCTTAAACTGAATAGAAAAGTATTAGCTCTATGGAACTGACATACTTCACCATCTCCTTAAGTCTAAATCTTTCCCAGGGGTAAAGGAAGCCATTACCCCATCCCCAGACTGAGGGTATCATTTCAATGAACCGAAGACCATGAAGGATTTGGCTGTGATGAGCAGCCTAGAGTGGCAGGTAGGTCGAGTCGTCATCCCTGGATATGCACTACATTTTGAACCCCTTTAAACCTTTGCACCAACAGTGTGGTCTTGCAGTCCGGGTTCTCTGGTTTGAAATGACACCTCTCTCTTTTCATTTGTATCTTCATTTCCTTTCCACTCTGCAAGCCTGCTTTGCAACTTGATTGGATTCTGCTAATCTGTTTACTGCATTATTGTGTTCTGAAGCTTTTCCCTTTGTTCCTGTTTCTCCTTGCCCAGGCCATAACTCTTATAGATACTTAATGACATCTGTTTGGATTCTGTATGGATATCTCAGAGCTTTGCCCGGTTCTGTGGTCACTTAATCCAGTGATACCCCAGAGGTCTTTCCATCACATGGCCATCTCCTGTAACATGGAGGTCAGCCTCTGGGCAGGATCTGGGAGTGGCTGCCACCTTCTCCTCCCTCTCATCCGGGAAAAACACCCCCCAAATGCTGATTGCCTTATAGACCTCTGAGGCAGAGCCCAATTCCCCCCAGGGAGCTGGTCTCCCAGTTGGATACAGCCAGCCTTACTATGGCGGTATTCTTCTGTGGAAGAGACTTCAATACAAAGCTTTTTTTTTTTTATTTAATAGATTTATTTATTGGCTGCACCGTGCAGCATGTGGGATCTTAATTCCCCAACCAGGAATCGAACCTGTGCCCCCTGCATTGGAAGAGTGGAGTCTTAACCACTGGACCGCCAGGGAAGTCCAATATAAAGCTTTTTAAGATAATGAGTTTTGGGGAGTCTTTCTTTTTTTTAATACAGGGAAAAGATGCCCTCCAGTCTCGGTTTTTTTTTTTTTTTTTTTTAAAGGACTGGTTTTGTTTATTTATTTATTTAATTAGGACGCACCACGCAGCATGCGGGGTCTTAACTCCCCGACCAGGGATCAAACCCATGCCCCCTGCAGTGGAAATTCAGAGTCCTAACCACTGGACTGCCAAAAATCTCCTGATTTGGGGTGTCTTTTAATACTTCATGTGAATATAAAATTTAGTGGGTGTGCTTGGGTGGTTTAAAAAAACAGTTATGTGCTTCCCTGGTGGCGCAGTGGTTGAGAGTCAGCCTGCCGATGCAGGGGACACGGGTTCGTGCCCCGGTCCGGGAGGATCCCACATGCCACGGAGCGGCTGGGCCCGTGAGCCATGGCCGCTGAGCCTGCGCGTCCGGAGCCTGTGCTCCGCAACGGGAGAGGCCGCAAGAGTGAGAGGCCCGCATACCGCAAAAAAAAAAAAAAAGTTATGTGATATGCCCAAATTTTACTTTGGAGGGTCCTGGGAATCACACTTAAGAGAAGCAGAATCTCAGATATTACTGGAAGCGCAAATGGCCTCTGGTCAGAAGTAATCTACTCTATGTATTAAGATGCTGTAAACAGAGAAAACAAGCAATGGTTTCAAATCAAAACTCACCTTGAATTACAGGTGTTGATTTGCAATTGAGCTGTTTTTCTCATGAGCATACACCTGGGTACAGGGTAGCCAGAGATGGATGATTAAATGATGCTTAGTGATTCTTCAGCATGATACTGGGTTAACCAGAATCTATTTTCTGTACATATGATATGTGTATATACGTGTGTGCATGTATATGTATATATCTTTCAAATTGAAAAGAAAAAAAGAAACAGAAGTTCCTTTAGTTTTTGTTTGTTTACAAAAATATTTAGCTGGCTTGACAAAACTTCTGAGTATGTACAGCAGATGTTGTAAAACTGTCCTACTCTGGTAAAATCCAGCCTGTAGATGGGATTAGTTTAGCCCATTAGTATCGGCCCATGTAATGTTAAGAAAACAGCAACCAACATTTAGGGGTAGGAAGGTAGCACGTAAATATCTAGATTTCTTTAAGGAATGCCTGGCTACACAACCAGTATGACATGGTGACAATTATGTCCCCACTAGATGGGGCTTGTACTCTTCAAACCACAGTCCCCATCATCCCCTATGTCTACCTGAACTTGAGTGTCAGTTGCTGTTTATCCTCACACTCACCTTGTTATTTTTCTTATAGTAGCATTAAGAAGGAGCATCATAATTCTAGCAAAAAATGGAAAAACAAATAACCAAGGGAGTTGCAGTTTTCAAGAAATAAAAGAGGGCATATTTCTATGCAGAAATAAAGGCTGTTCCTAAGTTTTTAACATGCAGAATTTTCTTCGACCCAGACAGCACCATTCATTGACTTGGCCTCTGGGGTTCCTGCTGGTTTGTGAATATGCAACCCCTGGGTCAACTGTGCTTGGGAATAGATCCTTATGTTTGGCTCCCTGACAATGAGTGTCAGCATGTTGTAACCCACTGAAATACTCATGGCAGGGGAGGTGGGTGAGCTTTACAAACTTTAGCAGTTCTCTCTTTAGCTTCTATCCTAAGGCCCTCCTTTCTCACAAAACTTTCAAGCCAGTCCCACTAACTCCACTTCACACAAACATAATTGTCTGCACTGGTACGTTTTCCCTTTCCAATCTCCCTTGAAATTGGGTTATTGCGCTATAAGTGTTCATGGCCATGAGAGACTTAAAAGCTAATAGAGATATGTAATACAGAAGACTCAGCCCTCCCTTAGGAAATTATTGTGTAGTACAGTTGAAAGGGGAAGATATTAAAATCAAGATTATGTTGAATAAGATTGAAAAGGAAACACTGTAACTGGGGAGAGGGGTAAAGAGGGTAGTTGAAGGGATTTCTTGATTTTAAAATTCATTCTGTTAAAAAGATACTGTCAGTTTAGAATAGGCCCTACTCTTAGCTTTTGATTAAAAGGTTGGGAGAAGAAATGAATATTTCAGACTTTCATATGGGCAGAAGTAACATTACAGATCACTCATTTCAAAGGGGAAAGAAGAGTAAAGGTTTTCTTGCAGTGGTGCAAAGAATGCTGGAAAACAGGCACGTCTTTCTGACAACGAATCTGACCTACTTAAATTCAGGGTCTGGAGAAGCATGAAAACATAAAAGTCCTAGGGAGTCACTCTGATCACGTCCTCCTCTCTTTCGTATATGAGACTTCCTTCGGGAGTGATAACCTTCCATAACCAATGCAATGAACAAAAATGACTGACCTCTAAAGTGCAGCCTCAAACAACCTTACTGGTGCCTCCACCCCTAGGTCCTAGTTCAGATCTGCTCTGTGCAGCTCCTCTTCCCAACTCCCCGGTGAGGTCTAGGGCAAGCCCAGACTGTCTTGGTCGCCCTCAGATAAGGAAAAATCTTCTGGTCACCTGAAGTCACAAGATCAGTCTCATCTCAGTAATTAGGATATTTGGTTGCACGAAATAGTTAAAACTCCAAGTACATTTAGAGTTACAAATTCTTTTCTCCTTTAAGTCGGGCTGCCCCAGGAAAAGGAGGCTTGATTGGATTCTTCAAGATTTCCCAATCTAGCACTTACACCAGCGCTCCCATCCTCCTTTCTCAGTGTGCTGACCACAGAGTTTCTAATCCTTCCAGGAAGCAGGGGAGAGGGAAGAGAAGTAGGATGTCAGGAGAGGTCTTACCTGACAGGTACAGACATGGCTGTCACGAGGGCTGGGATTAGGACATAAAATTTAAGGGGCTCCCCAAATTAGCAATCAAGATAAATAGTATTTTAATCCCACATTAAAAAAAACTAATGCAAGAATCCCTAATGAACAAAATGTCAATGTTTTTTAAAGACAGGATAAGCTGAAATTAATTTAAAAAGTATTTCCAGGGGCTTCCCTGGTGGCGCAGTGGTTGAGAGTCCGCCTGCCGTTGCAGGGAACACGGGTTCATGCCCCGGTCCAGGAAGATCCCACATGCCGCGGAGCAGCTGGGCCCGTGAGCCACAGCCACTGAGCCTGCGTGTCCGGAGCCTGTGCTCCGCAATGGGAGAGGCCACAACAGTGAGAGGCCCGCGTACCACACACACACACACAAAAAATAGTATTACTAATGCTCACTTACACAAGAGAGATTGTTAAACACAGCAATTCTCTCAAATGAAAATGAGATAAGTAAAAAAGTTGATTCTGAAAATGTTATTGATGAGTTTGAATCCATTAAAGCCAGGAAATTAAAATAATAGCAAATCTGTTAGGGTTATAGATAAAATATTTAAATTTAAAGTAATGTGGTTTCAAAATATTTTTCAATTTCTCAGTATTTTTTTCAACTATATTAATGTTCTGGGAAAAAATTAACCATTAAAAAGATACATTAAAAAATGTATGTAGGGGCTTCCCTGGTGGTACAGTGGTTGAGAGTCTGCCTGCCGATGCAGGGGACACGGGTTCGTGCCCCAGTCTGGGAAGACCCCACATGCCGCGGAGCGGCTGGGCCCGTGAGCCATGGCCACTGAGCCTGCGTGTCCGGAGACTGTGCTCCGCAATGGGAGAGGCCACAACAGTGACAGGCCTGCGTACCACAAAAAAAAAAAAAGAAAAAACTGTATGTAGTAGGCACACGTCTTTCCTTTCACCTCAGGCTCCAATATGGCTTGCTGTGGCACTGTTACCAATCCCACCTTTATTTAAAATATTAATACTTTGTTCATCATGAATGTTTTACCATTAATTTTGATTTTTAAAAATACTGTATCAAAATATTATTTATCTTGATTACTGAGCTGTTTGGTGTCCCCTTAAATTTTGTGCCCACCCTAAGTGTCCTGCTCCCGTTGCCCTAATCCCAGCCAGGGCTGACGCTGTGTTTGAAGGTGGGCTAGGCAGTTGTTTCAACGTGACTGTCACCTGCATGGCTCCCATACTGCAGGTGCATATACCCTGTCTCTACACACTCATGATTCTTCCCTCCACCTTTAGACATCCCACAGGACACTTCCACCCTTATCTGCAGCTCTTGGTCAGGGTCTAAGCCCCACCTGACCGGCTGTCAGGTGCCCACAACCTTTCCTGGAAAACAAGTACCTTGAACCCACCATTATTAGTAACTAGGGTCCTTAGTTTATTTAGATTTTCTTAATTTTAACCTAATGTCCTTTTAAAATTTTAATTTAAGACAAAATAAAAATTTATAAAAAGACTATCTTTTTAGAGCAATTTTAGGTTCAGAGAAAAATTAAGAGGAAGGTACAGAAATTTCCCATATAACCCCTGCCCTCACACATGTATAACCTCCCCCATTATCAACATCCCCTATCAGAGTGGTGCCTTTATTGCAATTAATGAGCCTACATTAACACATCATAATCATCCAAAGCCCATAGATCACATTAGTGTTCATTCTTGGTGTTGTCCATTCTATGGGTTTGACAAATGTATAATGCCATGTATCCATCATTACAGTATTTTACAGAATAATTCACTGCCCTAAAAATCCTCTGTGTCCTGCATATTCACCCTTCCCTCCGACTCTCAGCCCTTGGAAACCACTGATTTTTTGTCTCATAGTTTTGCCTTTTCCAGAATGTCATATAGTTGGAATTAGATAGTATGCAACCTTTCAGATTGTTTTTTTCACTTAGTAATATGTACTTAAGTTTCCTCCATGACTTTTCATAGCTTGATAGTGCATTTATTTTAGTGCTGAATAATATTCCATTGTCTGGGCTTCCCTGGTGGCGCAGTGGTTGAGAATCTGCCTGCCAATGCAGGGGACACAGGTTTGAGCCCTGGTCTGGGAGGATCCCACATGCCGCGGAGCAACTAGCCCCGTGAGCCACAATTACTGAGCCTGTGCGTCTGGAGCCTGTGCTCTGCAACGAGAGGCTGCGATAGTGAGAGGTCGGCGCACCGCGATGAAGAATGGCCCCCCGCTTGCCGCAACTAGAGAAAGCCCTCACACAGAAATGAAGAGCCAACACAGCCATAAATAAATAAATAAATAAATAAATAATTAAAAAAAAA
This sequence comes from Lipotes vexillifer, assembly GCF_000442215.2. Lineage (NCBI taxonomy): Eukaryota > Metazoa > Chordata > Mammalia > Artiodactyla > Lipotidae > Lipotes > Lipotes vexillifer. The sequence goes on from NW_006776141.1 coordinate 176,423, forward strand.
TATTCCATTGTCTGCATGTACCAGAATTTATTTATCCACCCACCTGAAGGATATCTTGGTTTCTTCCAAGTTTTGGCAATTACGAATAAAATTGCTATAAACATCTGTAAGTTTTTTGTGCAGACATGTTTTTTTTTTTAAATATTTTCAGTTTTTTTTGATGTATAGGTGATTTACAATGTTGTGTTAGTTTCAGGTATACAGCAAAGTAATTCAGTTATACATATACATGTATCCATTCTTTTTCAAATTCTTTTCCCATTTAGGTTACTACAGAATATTGAGTATAGTTTCCTGTGCTATATAGTTAGGTCCTTGTTGGTTATCTATTTTTTATATAGTAGTGTGTATATGTTAATCCCAAACTCCTAATTTATATGGATGTAAGTTTTTAACTCCTTTAGGTAAATACCAAGAATGCAATTGCCTGATCATATGGTAAGTGTATGTTTTGTAAGAAATGGCCAACTGTCTTTTGAAGTGGCTGCATCATTTTACCAACATTTCATCAACATTTGGTGTTGTCAATGTTCTGGATTTTGGCCATTCTAATAGATGTGTAGTGGTATCTCATTGTTGATTTAATTTACATTTCCCGAAGACATAAGACGTGGAGCATTTTTTATATGCTTATTTGCCATCTGTATATCTTCTTTGGTGAGATGTCTATTAAGTATGGCCTTTGACCCACTTTTTAATTGGGTAGATTGCTTTTCTATTGTTGAGCTTAAAGAGTTTTTGGTATGTTTTGGATAATTGTCCCTTATCAGATGTGTCTTTCGCAAATATTTTCTCCCACTCTGTAGTTTGTCTTCTCATTCTCTTGACCTTTTTTTGTTCTAGGATTCCATCTAGTATACCACATTATATTTGTCAATTCTCCTTAGGCTCCTCTTGGCTATGACAGTTTCTCAGACTTTCCTTGTTTTGGATGATCTTGACAGTTTGAGAAGTACTGATCAGGTATATTGTAGGATGTCCCTTTATTGGAACTTGTCTTAGGTTTTGCTCATGATTACACTGGGGCTATGAATTTTTAGGAGGAAAATAAAAGAGGTGAAGTGTCATTTTTATCACAGCATATTAAGGGTATATACTACCAACTTGATTTATAACTGTTGATGTTGAACTTGATTACCTGGCTAAAGTAGTGTTTGGCAGATTTCTCTACTGTAAAATGACTCTTTTTTGGTACTCAGACCTCTCACTGTTGTGGCCTCTCCCGTTGCGGAGCACAGGCTCTGGACATGCAGGCTCAGCGCCCATGGCTCACAGGCCCAGCCGCTTTGCGGCATGTGGGATCTTCCCAGACCGGGGCATGAACCCGTGTCCCCTGCGTCAGCAGGCAGACTCTCAACCACTGTGCCACCAGGGAAGCCCTAAAATGACTCTTGTTTATCTCCTTCCCATGCTGTACTCTTTGGAATGCAGTCATTATACGCAGCCCACACTTAAGGAACAGGGAGTCATGCTCCCCCTCTTTTAGAGTGGAGTAGCTACATAATTTGTAATTTTTCTACATGGGATATCTGTGATTTATTGGTTTATTCAGTAACTTATTTGTATCAGTAGGACTCATGTATATTTATTTATTCTTCTTGTTTATGGAGGTGTTTATAGCCATGGATTTCCTTTAAGCACTACTTAGCTGCATTGCATAAGTACAAAACTGGTTTTTAACCAACTCCTGAGCAAGTGCTTTAGAGTGACTACTTGCTAGCTACTCTTGGGGCTCAACCAAAACTCAGACTGAGTGCCCTTTTAACATCCTGGTATAACAAGGTTCTTTGACACTTTACCAACAAACTCCCCTTTTTTGAGGTCTGTAATAGATTTACATTTATTTTACATTTCTATGATATTGAGCAAAGTCCCAGGGCAAGAAGCATTGTGGGGTTGAGGGCTGCCATAGCAGGAAGTTAGATTTCTAATGTTCACAATGGTTACTTTTTTAAAAAAAAATATTCCATTGTCTGCATGTACCAGAATTTATTTATCCACCCACCTGAAGGATATCTTGGTTTCTTCCAAGTTTTGGCAATTACGAATAAAATTGCTATAAACATCTGTAAGTTTTTTGTGCAGACATGTTTTTTTTTTTAAATATTTTCAGTTTTTTTTGATGTATAGGTGATTTACAATGTTGTGTTAGTTTCAGGTATACAGCAAAGTAATTCAGTTATACATATACATGTATCCATTCTTTTTCAAATTCTTTTCCCATTTAGGTTACTACAGAATATTGAGTATAGTTTCCTGTGCTATATAGTTAGGTCCTTGTTGGTTATCTATTTTTTATATAGTAGTGTGTATATGTTAATCCCAAACTCCTAATTTATATGGATGTAAGTTTTTAACTCCTTTAGGTAAATACCAAGAATGCAATTGCCTGATCATATGGTAAGTGTATGTTTTGTAAGAAATGGCCAACTGTCTTTTGAAGTGGCTGCATCATTTTACCAACATTTCATCAACATTTGGTGTTGTCAATGTTCTGGATTTTGGCCATTCTAATAGATGTGTAGTGGTATCTCATTGTTGATTTAATTTACATTTCCCGAAGACATAAGACGTGGAGCATTTTTTATATGCTTATTTGCCATCTGTATATCTTCTTTGGTGAGATGTCTATTAAGTATGGCCTTTGACCCACTTTTTAATTGGGTAGATTGCTTTTCTATTGTTGAGCTTAAAGAGTTTTTGGTATGTTTTGGATAATTGTCCCTTATCAGATGTGTCTTTCGCAAATATTTTCTCCCACTCTGTAGTTTGTCTTCTCATTCTCTTGACCTTTTTTTGTTCTAGGATTCCATCTAGTATACCACATTATATTTGTCAATTCTCCTTAGGCTCCTCTTGGCTATGACAGTTTCTCAGACTTTCCTTGTTTTGGATGATCTTGACAGTTTGAGAAGTACTGATCAGGTATATTGTAGGATGTCCCTTTATTGGAACTTGTCTTAGGTTTTGCTCATGATTACACTGGGGCTATGAATTTTTAGGAGGAAAATAAAAGAGGTGAAGTGTCATTTTTATCACAGCATATTAAGGGTATATACTACCAACTTGATTTATAACTGTTGATGTTGAACTTGATTACCTGGCTAAAGTAGTGTTTGGCAGATTTCTCTACTGTAAAATGACTCTTTTTTGGTACTCAGACCTCTCACTGTTGTGGCCTCTCCCGTTGCGGAGCACAGGCTCTGGACATGCAGGCTCAGCGCCCATGGCTCACAGGCCCAGCCGCTTTGCGGCATGTGGGATCTTCCCAGACCGGGGCATGAACCCGTGTCCCCTGCGTCAGCAGGCAGACTCTCAACCACTGTGCCACCAGGGAAGCCCTAAAATGACTCTTGTTTATCTCCTTCCCATGCTGTACTCTTTGGAATGCAGTCATTATACGCAGCCCACACTTAAGGAACAGGGAGTCATGCTCCCCCTCTTTTAGAGTGGAGTAGCTACATAATTTGTAATTTTTCTACATGGGATATCTGTGATTTATTGGTTTATTCAGTAACTTATTTGTATCAGTAGGACTCATGTATATTTATTTATTCTTCTTGTTTATGGAGGTGTTTATAGCCATGGATTTCCTTTAAGCACTACTTAGCTGCATTGCATAAGTACAAAACTGGTTTTTAACCAACTCCTGAGCAAGTGCTTTAGAGTGACTACTTGCTAGCTACTCTTGGGGCTCAACCAAAACTCAGACTGAGTGCCCTTTTAACATCCTGGTATAACAAGGTTCTTTGACACTTTACCAACAAACTCCCCTTTTTTGAGGTCTGTAATAGATTTACATTTATTTTACATTTCTATGATATTGAGCAAAGTCCCAGGGCAAGAAGCATTGTGGGGTTGAGGGCTGCCATAGCAGGAAGTTAGATTTCTAATGTTCACAATGGTTACTTTTAGTTTGATTTAGGCATACCCTTAGACGAATTGCACAGCTGCAATTATAAGTTAAGCAGAGGAAACAGACGTATCTCTTATCTGGTTAATTTAGGCCAGACTGTGTGTTTATATGTGGAGGGAATATGGAGAGAGGGACTGGGAAGTGGAGAGATGGAGATAGTAAATATTTGCAGTCGTTGAGCTCTGGCTCATAATCCACAAAGGAGACAACAACCAAAGGGCAAAACTCTCAGGTAGTGACAGTGACTCCAGGAGTATGACTGCTTGAAAATTCTTACTGGCACAAAACCAAAAAAGCAGCTTATTTGAAATAGGATTATCCTGGTCCACGTTCTTGTGCCTTGGCTCTGAAATAAACTGAGCTTGGCCTTTGGTTCTTGGAAGACTGACATCCCAGGAGTAACTCCTGAGAAAGCTGGTATCCAGTGGGGAAAGATATTGCCTTTGAGGCTTCCCAGGGCTGTGATATGGTCATATCAGGTTACTCCATAACTTACTGTGTGACCTGGGGCAAGCCCCCTTAACCCCTCTGAGGCTTACCTTCCTTATCTAGAAAAATGAGACTGAATAGATGGAGTAAATGAGACCCTTCCAGCTCTAACCTTCTGTGTTAGATTTCTCAGCTGGTGTTAACCCATCTTCCATTATAAAATGACCCCCAGAGAAACATAGAGTACTAGTCTGTATTTTTCTCCCCTCCCTTTTTTTCTCTCCTCACCCTTGCCCATACTATTTTTCCCTGTATTTACCCAAATACTAAAATTTCCCTTAAACTTAAAACCGGGATAGAATTGAAAAAGATGTGATGCTTCCCATATATATTTAATAAGCTAAAATGACTGTTTCAGTTAGGGAGGGAAGAACTCAGGAAGCCCAGCACCAGAAACACAGTTCTCAAGGGCATGCCCTGATTATGGTTTCATTCAGGGTATTTTCAGTGAACAAAAGATAATTAACAATGAAATAGAAGCAAAACAAATCCATTTGTGCCCATTTGCATTCTCTTCATAGGGTGATGTCTAATTCTGGAAGCAACGGTAAAAAATTACAACAAAGAACTCTGTTGTGATTCAGCTGGTAAACAGCACAAACCAGTTCTTTTCAATATGCAAAAAGTTGGGGGTTTCCCTGGTGGCGCAGTGGTTAAGAATCCGCCTGCCAATGCAGGGGACACGGGTTCGAGCCCTGGTCCGGGAAGATCCCACATGTCGCGGAGTAACTAAGCCCGTTCGCCACAACTACTGAGCCCGTGCGCCTAGAGCCCGTGCTCTGCAACAAGAGAAGCCACTGCAATGAGAAGCCCGCGCACCGCAGTGAAGAGTAGCCCCTGCTGGCCGCAACTAGAGAAAGCCTGTGCACAGCAGTGAAGACCCAACACAACCAAAAAAAATAATATTAATAATAATAAGATGCAAAAGGTTGGGGTAGGGGTCAAATATGATTAAGTTGCAAGAGGTTTGTTTGGCAAAAGCTCAGTGAATTTTTCATCTGTGTTGTACCTGGGCTTCCTGAAACCCACTGAAGTATCTTTTCTGTTAAAAACATTTCAGAGAACGTTTTTCGGGGCACAGAGGAGGGGGAGAGGAAAAAGAAGAAACAGTGTCAGGGATAGGTCCAACAATCTGGTTTATGCCACAGAAGGCCCAGAATTAGATGTTTCTCAAAGATACAGTGTAGTGAGACGCACACTGGATTTGGAGTCCAAGTCAGAACCTGACCCTCCTCACCTGTAGCACAGAACTCCACCTAACACTTGCTCATGTGACTGTTGTGAAGGCCAAAAAGAGATCCGTTAAAGTGCTTGGAAAACAGCAGCATCTCATGTTGGCCATTGTCACGAAGAGGCCATGCTCCTTGGAAAGAGAAATGCATTTCAAACTAAGCAGGGATTGTTTTAACGGGGGCTGTAATTGGGGATGAGGAGGGCTTCAGGGATTTGTACCCCCTCTTTTCCACAGGTGTCTCTTCCTATAGAGGCAAACTACTTGTAACCGGTGAGGCAGGGTCCCAGTGGGAATTGCACTGGGAGGGCAGGGGAAGGAGCCTTGGGGACTCAGGCTGGGGAGTTATTTGGGGACCTTGAGATGCTTGAGGGACCACAGGGGATGACTGCAGTGCACCTGCTGAGGGCCAGCTCACCCTTGCTTCTGGCTAGAACACGTGTTAGACTTGGGCGATGAAGTGTTATTATGTGATTTATTTGTGTTATGGTTCCTACTCATGTGAAACTTACACGATTTAAGCTATGTTAAGATATGTTAAGTAGTTCTAAATGGAGTCCCAGTGGCCAATGGGAATTTTCATAATTGTTGTTTTGAAATGTCTGCTGTAGGATTGTGAGTGTCTTAGGGTGTAAACTAGGAGTGTTACTTTAGATAAGAAGTATGATGGGCAATGTACATTCCTGGAACAGAAAGAGTGACTGATAGTCAAGACCCCTTCCCTAGGGTAATCGTTACTTCTTAAAAAGAAACCACTAAGCTGAGTGGCTTGAAGGCTCTTTGCTGGGGGACCTGACTCCACGCTGCTGCCCTGTCGGTGCTTGTCCTGACTCATGCTTGTCACAAGACCAACTGCCAGACTGGAAACTGCTGCTCACGCTGAGATGCCTCCTTCCAGACTCTCCTTGGGGTGGTTCATTACCCTCTTTTCCCTACTTTAACTAACCTGTGTTATGTGCTAATTGTGTACAATAAACCAAGTGATTCGTGAGCTGAATATTGGCTCCTATTTCATCCGCCTCCAATTCCCATGATTCTTACCTGCCCTTGCTGCTGGGTCCTGCAACGAGCATTAAACCTTCCCTCTCTGAAGGGCTCAAATAAACATCCCAAAGAACTACAAACTCAGAGGTTCTAGAGGCTGTCATTCTTTTCAGTTAACTCATTTCCTTCCTCTATCTGATGGTCTTGTCTATTCAGCTTCCAGTGTGCTTAACTCCTCCCAACTTCATTGCCCCCTATCTCCCTATTTCAGGTCCTTCCTTTGGCTTTACACACACACACACACACACACACACACACACACACACACAGCCATTCCCCAGTCTTTCCTGTCTGGCAATCTTCCAACCCTCCTAGAGATCTTCATTCCTTCTTACAAAATAAAGAAGTCCTGACTCCATACTCTTGTGTCCTGCAAACTCAGACCACTTGGACTTCAACAGGAGCCTAAGGGGAGGTTTGCCTTTGTTGACTCTAGATGTGTGTGGAAGCAGAGGGGCAGCAGAGGGTCAAACTGGATATGGAAGGAAAATGTGGTTATGGGATATGATGTGATTTCCTAATCCAGTTCAGGTTAGATGCTCCTCCAGCCAAAGAAGGATTGAGTTCCCTCCAAAATCAACCTACAAGGAAACAAAAGTATGGAAAATTCCATGTGTGTGTGTGTGTGTGTGTGTGTGTGTGTGTGAGAGAGAGAGAGAGAGAGAGAGAGAGAGAGAGAGAGAGAGAGAGAGAGAGAGGGCCAGAGGGCCAGGGAGGGAGAGGGATCTTAATGTCATTCTATTTTTAAGGTGAATAATTTTTTTTTTTTTTTTTGGCGGTACGTGG
>NW_006776141.1:183898-273898 GCF_000442215.2 Lipotes vexillifer
GGGCCTCTCACTGTTGTGGCCTCTCCGGTTGCGGAGCACAGGCTCCGGACGCGCAGGCTCAGCGGCCATGGCTCACGGGCCCAGCCGCTTCGCGGCATGTGGGATCCTCCCAGACCCGGGCACGAACCCGTGTGCCCTGCATTGGCAGGCGGGCTCTCAACCACTGCGCCACCAGGGAAGCCCTGGAATAATTTTTAAATTTAATTTTCAGATTTTCAACTGGGAGCACAGATAGATGGCTAAAAACCATTTAAGAGCATGCAAGCTTTAATGTCCATGTGACAATGAAGGACATTCAGAACACACTGAAGTAAATGATAATCACAGCAGATTTGATGTGGTCTGAGGCTCCATAGTGAATGACTAGCATAATGATCCATAACGACTAGCAAAGACAGCAGTACCACATCCATAGCAAGTGGTTCATGGAGCTCATTAAAAATTTCTTTAACTTGACCAAAAGGAGTTTGCAAATCAACAGATTTTCATCCACACATCATTTAAAATGGAGCAATACAAGCACAATAAAATGTCAAATTCATTCATGGCTTTAGTCCAATCAGAAGTAAAAATGGGGTTGACTTTAGTCTTTCAGTCAGAGTTCAGGGACATATTTTGAACATGCAAAAATGCATCATTTCAGGGGCTTCCCTGGTGGCGCAGTGGTTGAGAGTCCGCCTGCCGATGCAGGGGACGCAGGTTCGTGCCCCGGTCCGGGAAGATCCCACGTGCCGCGGAGCGGCTGGACCCGTGAGCCATGGCCGCTGAGCCTGCGCGTCCAGAGCCTGTGCTCCGCAACAGGAGAGGCCACAACAGTGAGAGGCCCGGGTACCCCAAAAAAAAAAAAAAAAAAAAAGCATCATTTCAGCTTGGCCATCTCTTCTTGAGCCTAAACCCAGATCCACAACCCAGATCTCTACCAAGTTTTCTCCTATTAAATGATTCTGAAAATCTGAAAGAAGCTTCAAGCAATTTTATTTGTCTCCATCATCTTATTTCTAGCCCAGACATGTTTCTTGTTAGCCACAAGAATTCCTGAGACTCATTCAAAATTGCATAATTGAATTTTCAATGTCACTGCAACAATGGTTCTTTATTGATCAGTTTTATCACACAGGAGTTTTATTATATGAAAGTTTGTGCTCATTTGCATCTCCACAATTATAAAGCCCAGGTTTAACATAAGCATCTAAATACCTCCTACACTTTAAAAATTGCCCACAGCTTACTTGTTATGGTTTTGGAAGTACCATCTTCTTTTTTATAAGATTGTACGTAAGAGGTAGTGAGCATGCATTCAGCTAGCATATACATATACTCATGTCCACATGAGAGCAACACCCAGGAAAAGCAGCGCACACTGAAGCCACAGCCACGCACCAACCGTGACACCACAATTGTTTAGATTTCCTCAAAGGGTCTGTATCAGGGTTCTCCGGAGAAACAGGACCAATAGTAAATATACAGATACGTAGAAAGAGAGTTATTATTAGGAATTGGCTCAGGCAATTATGTAGGCTAAATCCCACCATCTGCTGCCTGCAAGCTGAAGTGTATAATTCTAGTCTGAACCTAAAGCTCTGAGAACCAATGGAGCTGATGTTAAGTCCCCATCTGAGTCCAAAGGCCTCAGGATCAGGAGCGCTGATGTCCAAGGGCAAGAGAAGATGGATGTCCTGGTCTAGGCAGAGAGCAAAGTCGCCTTTCCTCTGCCTTTTTTTTCTATTCAGACCCTCAACAGATTGGATAACACCCACCTGCATGGGTGAGGAAACTCTTCCTTTTTCAGTCTACTGATAAATACTGGATTCAGTCCAATGCTAATCTCTCCTGGAAACACCCTCACAGATACATCCGGAAATGATGTTTTACCAGCCATCCAGGCATCCCTTACCCGAGTCAAGTTGACACTGAAAACTAACCATCACGGAGTCTGAGTCTTGATCTTTTCAGTGGCATCAGCGTTCTCAGTTTACTCACTGGTAAAAAAATAGGATGTAAACTGTGTAAAGATCAGTGGTTTGAATACTGACCTTTCCAGAGGAAGCTGAAAGCTTGTGCTAGCACATATCTATATGCTAGTTCAGCTGGGAGAAAGCGCTCATTAAAATTTTCGGGCAAAGAATTAAATGGTTGTTTATCTTTTTGGAGAAAATGAGACCTTGAGGCAAAGGTAAAAGCGTGAATGGGCAAAGGATTTTATTGTTGACCTTGATGATGAAAAGTGACTCACAAAGTTGCCTTTTTTGCAGCAGATATTCTTTTTCATGACTGACTGAGTATGCTCATTCAACACAAAGGTGAAAATAAATATTTTAAATTGCACGTGACTTGATCACAAATAAAAATGAAGTTTGAGAGTTGGATAAAGACAGTTGATTGTGAGGACAGTGAATCATTTAAGACTCCCCGTTTACCTGGCATCCAAAATCACAGCCCCATTGGTAAAATAAAGAATAACATTGGCAGTGATCTTTTATCGCAGAAAAAGCCACTTAATGAATATTTCCTGGGGTTGTTGAGCCTGATAGAGGCTCCTTCAAAACAAAATGTGACATGAGCGACCTGACCTCTTAACAAAGATATATTTGTTAAGTTTGCATCAGCTGTGTTTCAGTAGCCTGAAAACCTTGTGCTATGTACCTCTTAGTATAATTCTGGCATGTCTCCTCAGCCATTAGTGATGTTTGTTTGAGTTGTTAAAAAATAATAAAGTTGTAGCCATTATATTTATGTAAATAAGTAAATTTATTTACATAAATATTATGTTTATAAATATTATGGCACAAAGAGAAGAGAAACTGTGTTGATGGTGAACGTAATACATGTCCCCTCCTGCACCCCAGCCCCTATCCTGCCCAGGCAGCCCTCAGTTTTTAACTACTCAGCTCTGTTTCCCCTGCTGCTTCCTCTCTTTTTCAAACCCAGGTGAGCAGATCACGTGATGATCACTTCCTCCTTGTACTGTAGTCAAAGGAGTTCTTCTTGACCCAGGAGTTCTTTGCAAAGTGCCCATTAAAGTCTTTTGGGCCCAATTCCCAGTTTATATGGTAGGTACTTACTAAACATTTGCTGTTGAATGTTGTTCAGCTGCTGTGTTTTGTGGGCTTTCCCATTCGGGGTACTTGGGCTCTCATTCCAGTTTTTGAAAAGCACTCTTTTCACTGTGGCACTCTCTTTGACTTTGCTGGTTTTGAGTGCCTGGTGTTTTTGGTCTTTGGCTCACTCTTGTTCCTGGGTTTCTAATAAATGGCCTTTTAAATAGTCTCTAGGGGCTTTGCTGGTGGCGCAGTGGTTGAGAGTCCGCCTGCCGATGCAGGGGACACGGGTTCATGCCCCGGTCCGGGAAGATCCCACATGCCGCGGAGCGCCCGTGAGCCATGGCCGCTGATCCTGTGCGTCCGGAGCCTGTGCTCCGCAATGGGAGAGGCCACAGCAGTGAGAGGCCCGCGTACGGCAAAAAAAAGAAAATAAAAAATAAATAAATAAATAAATAAAATAAAAACATAATAGTCTCTAGGCTTCCTGGGGGTTTTCTTGCTTGTTTTTTTTTTTATCTTATAACTTTTGTCTTATAACTCCCCCTTTAAAATTTTTTCCCTAACTAGTGTCTGATAGTGTCAAATTTCCCTTTTCTAACATTGGATATCTATGCAATGGATATGCTTGGTTTTCTCTCTCCTTGTGGATAGCAGGGGAGGGTTAGAGTTGGGACTGAAAAAAGAGAACTAACATTTATTACATACACGGTATAGACTTTACATGTAATTTTATTTAACGCTCACAAATGCTTATGCCCAAGATTATTTATAATAACAGCCAATATTTATTGAGCTTTTACCACCTTGCTAGAGATCAAATTTTTGCTCATTTGTGTATACTACCTCAAGTGATTCTCGTGACAACTCTATGGGGTAGATTATATTATTCTCACCAGTTTACATGTAAGGAAGCTGAGGATCAGAGCGGCCAAGTGACCTGCCCAAGGTCACACAGCTAGTACGGGGCAGAAGTGGGCTTCACACTCAGTCCAAAGCTTCGGCAGCTATGCACTTGAGCATTCTGTTAACAAGTGTTGCAGCTGGGGTTCACAACCAGGGTTCACAAGTAGGACTGGCCGCAAAGGCCATGCTCCTTCCACTACAGCACCCCTGCCTCCCTTGTTATTACATGCTATTAAATTCAACTCCAGAGTGTGTAATTTAACAGTCTCGTGATTACTGGCTCACAGTGAAAGGTAAAATCCTGACATTCTAGAAAGCTGTTTAAAACCATGATAAGGCCGAACAACTGAAGGCATAAATGGGTATTAAAAGAGGTAGTCAAATGATCTGGTTTATTCTGAATTTTGAATAATTTGCAACAGGTTAGAAAACATTGAGAGGCTATTTCCATACAGGATGCAAAAGACTCACCAGCTCTTTTTAGCCTCACTGAGTTCCCATTGGCCCATATTAGCCACATTTGTGAAAGAGAAAAATTGAGCTTGTAAAGGACTCCAATTCATTAATTCATGTATCTATTCATTCGGTCATTCAACAAATATGTATACTAAGTTAAAAAATGTGCCAGGTACTGTTGTAGGTAATGTGGTTATAAACTGTACAAGACAGATGAAACGTCTGTCCTCTTGGACCATATTCGAAGCGTGATGAGAACCCCTGGAAGGTTTAAGGTTTCTAATGCTTGAAATGCTCACTCTGGCTTCTGGAGGGCAGGAGCGGAGGTGGGGACTAGGTGGAAGGATTCTGTAGTGGTCTGGGCAAAAACTCATGGCGGCATGGAAGATCAAGGGATAGAGGTGGAAGGGATGAGAGGGATGAGGGGAGGCTGAGGTCAGGATACATTTGTTTTTGTTTATAAATTTATTTATTTTTGGCTGTGTTGGGTCTTTGTTGCTGCATGCGGGCTTTCTCTAGTTGCGGTGAGCGGGGGCTACTCTTCGTTGTGGTGCACAGGCTTCTCATTACGGTGGCTTCTCTTGTTGTGGAGCACAGGCTCTAGGTGCACGGGCTTCAGTAGTTGTGGCTCGCGGGCTCTAGAACGTAGGCTCAGTAGTTGTGGCGCATGGGCTTAGTTGCTCCGCGGCATGTGGGATCTTCCCAGACCAGAGCTCGAACCCATGTCCCCTGCATTGGCAGGCGGATTCTTAACCACTGCGCCACCAGGGAAGCCCCCAGGATACATCTTGAAGGCACAGCCAATGGGATGAGCTGTGGGGAGTGAAAGACAGAGAGAGTGGAAGTTGCTTCCCAGTCTTGGGGCTGGGCTGCTGGATAAATGGAAACACTATTGCCGTCTGTGGGAGCAGGTTTGGGAAGGCGTTCTGTTTTGACTCCTTTAAGTTTGACAAGTCCGTCATGCATTTCCGGGAGCCACGTCAGGGAGGTGGAGGCTGTGTGGGTCTGGAGCTCAAGGGAGAAGTCAGGCACTCCCTGCGGTTGACTTCCCCACCCCACCCAGGTGATTCAGCGGTAGAGAAATGGGGACCTGAGCTAAGGTTTCTCCCTCTTCCACTCAACAGTGATTGGCCCCATTTCACATAGCCTGGAGGACACACATACAGCTTCCCTGGTGTGCTCTCCTGTGAGGCACCTGAGCCCCCAGTGATCCTCTAATTTCCCCTGGAGACATTCTCAAGATAGAGGATGTGGCTCCTAGGGCTCCTGAAGGGGCGGGGGGTGCACAATAACCATCTGGAAGAGGTTCTAATCAACTGCCATGGTGCTATGTTACTTCTCTATTTCCTCCCGCCTAAATCAGTGGTGTAGTAATAGTAACAACAGTCAGTACTCCTCTGGGGTCACAGGAGCTGGGAACTGTTCTAAGCACTTTATTATCTCATCTCAGCAATCCTTACAACAATCCCCCGTGGAAGGCAGTCTTATTATCCCTGTTTTACAGACAGCACACTGAAGCACAGAGAGAGGATGAGAGCTGTGGCCACCAGCCTGGCCTGGCCTACCCTCTGCCCTGCTGGTCCTGATGAGGTACCCCTTCCTCCTACCTGCGGCTCCCCTTGGCCCCCTTCATCTTCCTTGCTGCAGGCTGGTGCAGAGGAGGGGCTTTCTACTTAGTGCTCAGGCCTGATTATTCTCCCCTGACCCTGATGGGAAGACCCCTCTCTGGGGGATCTTCATTCATATCCTGGTCTAGGTAAGGCAGGGCCCACTTCTCTGCTTGACCTCTGAAGCACCCCAAGCAATCACCTATGAGTTTTCACTAAACAAGGTGTGACTGAGGAATTTCAAAATCATGTGAGAAGAAAGCCTCCCAGTTCCTCGTACCGCTTAGAGCATATCACCTGCACGGATCAGTGCCAAAATCTCCCCTGCTGACCCTCCTGTTTCTGCCCTACTTGATCATGTCTCCTTTTGGGTCTTTTAGTAACTTTTATTTATTAAAAAAAATTTTAAATTGAAGTATAGTTGATTTAATACATCTTGAAGGCACAGCCAATGGGATGAGCTGTGGGGAGTGAAAGACAGAGAGAGTGGAAGTTGCTTCCCAGTCTTGGGGCTGGGCTGCTGGATAAATGGAAACACTATTGCCGTCTGTGGGAGCAGGTTTGGGAAGGCGTTCTGTTTTGACTCCTTTAAGTTTGACAAGTCCGTCATGCATTTCCGGGAGCCACGTCAGGGAGGTGGAGGCTGTGTGGGTCTGGAGCTCAAGGGAGAAGTCAGGCACTCCCTGCGGTTGACTTCCCCACCCCACCCAGGTGATTCAGCGGTAGAGAAATGGGGACCTGAGCTAAGGTTTCTCCCTCTTCCACTCAACAGTGATTGGCCCCATTTCACATAGCCTGGAGGACACACATACAGCTTCCCTGGTGTGCTCTCCTGTGAGGCACCTGAGCCCCCAGTGATCCTCTAATTTCCCCTGGAGACATTCTCAAGATAGAGGATGTGGCTCCTAGGGCTCCTGAAGGGGCGGGGGGTGCACAATAACCATCTGGAAGAGGTTCTAATCAACTGCCATGGTGCTATGTTACTTCTCTATTTCCTCCCGCCTAAATCAGTGGTGTAGTAATAGTAACAACAGTCAGTACTCCTCTGGGGTCACAGGAGCTGGGAACTGTTCTAAGCACTTTATTATCTCATCTCAGCAATCCTTACAACAATCCCCCGTGGAAGGCAGTCTTATTATCCCTGTTTTACAGACAGCACACTGAAGCACAGAGAGAGGATGAGAGCTGTGGCCACCAGCCTGGCCTGGCCTACCCTCTGCCCTGCTGGTCCTGATGAGGTACCCCTTCCTCCTACCTGCGGCTCCCCTTGGCCCCCTTCATCTTCCTTGCTGCAGGCTGGTGCAGAGGAGGGGCTTTCTACTTAGTGCTCAGGCCTGATTATTCTCCCCTGACCCTGATGGGAAGACCCCTCTCTGGGGGATCTTCATTCATATCCTGGTCTAGGTAAGGCAGGGCCCACTTCTCTGCTTGACCTCTGAAGCACCCCAAGCAATCACCTATGAGTTTTCACTAAACAAGGTGTGACTGAGGAATTTCAAAATCATGTGAGAAGAAAGCCTCCCAGTTCCTCGTACCGCTTAGAGCATATCACCTGCACGGATCAGTGCCAAAATCTCCCCTGCTGACCCTCCTGTTTCTGCCCTACTTGATCATGTCTCCTTTTGGGTCTTTTAGTAACTTTTATTTATTAAAAAAAATTTTAAATTGAAGTATAGTTGATTTAAAATGTGTTCATTTCTGCTGTACAGCAAACTGACTCAGTTATACACATATATACATTCTTTTACTTTTTGAATTTTATTTTTTTATACAGCAGGTCCTTATTAGTCAACCATTTTATACACATCAGTGTACACATGTCAATCCCAATCGCCCAATAAATCACCGCCCCCCCTACCGCTTTCCCCCCTTGGTGTCCATATGTTCGTTCTCTACATCTGTGCCTCTATTTCTGCCCTGCAAACTGGTACATCTGTACCATTTTTCTAGGTTCCACATATATACATTAATATATGATATTTGTTTTTCTCTTTCTGACTTACTTCACTCTGTATGACAGTCTCTAGATCCATCCACATCTCTACAAATGACCCAATTTTGTTCCTTTTTATGGCTGAGTAATATTCCACTGTATATATGTACCACATCTTCTTTATCCATTTGTCTGTCGATGGGCATTTAGGTGGCTTCCATGACCTGGCTATTGTAAATAGTGTTGCAATGAACATTGGGGTGCATGTGTCTTTTTGAATTATGGTTTTCTCTGGGTATATGCCCAGTAGTGGGATTGCTGGGTCATATGGTAGTTCTATTTGTAGTTTTTTAAGAAACCTCCATACTGTTCTCCATAGTGGCTGTACCAATTCACATTCCCACGAGCAGTGTAAGAGTGTTCCCTTTTCTGCATACCCTCTCCAGCATTTATTGTTTCTAGATTTTTTGATGATGGCCATTCTGACTGGTGTAAGATGATATCTCATTGTAGTTTCGATTTGCATTTCTCTGATGATTAGTGATGTTGAGCATTCTTTCACGTGTTTGTTGGCAATCTCTATATCTTCTTTGGAGAAATGTCTATTTAGGTCTTCTGCCCAGTTTTGGATTGGGTTGTTTGTTTTTTTAATATTGAGCTGCATGGGCTGTTTATATATTTTGGAGATTAATCCTTTGTCCGTTGCTTCATTTGCAAATATTTTCTCCCATTCTGAGGGTTGTCTTTTCGTCTTGTTTATGGTTTCCTTTGCTGTGCAAAAGCTTTTAAGGTCCCATTTATTTATTTTTGTTTTTATTTCCATTACTCTAGGAGGTGGATCAAAAAAGATCTTGCTGTGATTTATGTCAAAGAGTGTTCTTCCTATGTTTTCCTCTGAGTTTTATAGTGTCCGGTCTCACATTTATGTCTCTAATCCATTTGAGTTTATTTTTGTGTATGGTGTTAGGGAGTGTTCTAATTTCATTCTTTTACATGTAGCTGTCCAGTTTTCCCAGCACCACTTATTGAAGTGACTGTCTTTTCTCCATTGTGTATCCTTGCTTTCTTTGTCATAGATTAGTTGACCATAGGTGCATGGGTTTATCTCTGGGCTTTCTATCCTGTTCCATTGATCTATATTTCTGTTTTTGTGCCAGTAGCATATTGTCTTGATTACTGTAGCTCTGTTGTATAGTCTGAAGACAGGGAGACTGGTTCCTCCACCTCCGTTTTTTTCCCTCAAGACTGCTTTGGCTATTCGGGGTCTTTTGTGCCTCCATACAAATTTTAAGATATTTTGTTCTAGTTCTGTAAAAAATGCCATTGGTAATTTGAAAGGGATTGCATTGAATCTGTAGATTGCTTTGGGTAGTAGAGTCATTTTCACAATATTGACTCTTCCAATCCAAGAACATGGTATATCTCTCCATCTGTTTGTATCATCTTTAATTTCTTTCATCAGGGTCTTATAGTTTTCTGCATACAGGTCTTTTGTCTCCCTAGGTAGATTTATTCCTAGGTATTTTATTCTCTTTGTTGCAACGGCAAATGTGAGTGTTTCCTTAACTTCTCTTTCAGTGTGTATAGGAATGCAAGAGATTTCTGGGCACTAATTTTGTATCCTGCAACTTTACCAAATTCATTGGTTAGCTCTAGTAGTTTTCTGGTGGCATCTTTAGGATTCTCTATGGATAGTGTCATGTCATCTGCAAACAGTGACAGTTTCACTTCTTCTTTTCCAATTTGTATTCCTTTTATTTCTTTTTCCGTTCTTTTTAATATTCTTTTCCATTATGGTTTATCCCAGGATACTGAATGTAGTTCCCTGTGCTATACAGCAGGACCTTGTTTTTTATCCATTCTATATGTAGTCTTTTAGTAACTTTTAAACATTTTCTTCATATATCCTTGTATATTTTTTGTTATGCTTACTGCTAGCTATTTTATCTTTTATTGCTACTTAAAAAGATTTTTCCACTATATCTATTAACTAGTTGCTGTTTATACATATGTGTGTGTGTGTGTGTGTGTGTGTGTGTGTGTGTGTGTGGTGTGAAAACTACTGATTTAAATATTTATTCTGTATCCCTCTATGGTACTGAACTCTTACTATTAGCAGTGAATTTTCAGCTGATTTTCTTGGGTTTTACAGATACAGAGTAATATCTTCAATGATAATTTTAGCCTCTCCTTTTATATTTTTTATGCTTCTAATTTCTCATTCTCTTCTAACTGTGTTGGTTGGTACCTCGAGGTTAATATTGAACAATGGTGGTGATAGCCAGCTCACTTGCTTCTTCCTGACTTTAGCGGGACTGCCTCTCAGAGTCCCTATTAACTTTACCTCAGGCATGAAATAGATGTATCATGTTGAGAAGTAATCACATACACTTACTTTATTGTGGTGTTGTGATCAAGATTGGTTTACTGATTTTGTCAAATGGCATTTCGGCATCTGTGAACATGATATTCTACTGAGAGCCATTGACAGGATAAATTATATTAGTAGTTTTGCTAATATTGAATCATTTGGACATTCTTGGAATAAATTCCACTTAGTCATGATGTTTCAGTTTTTTTTTTTTTTGCTGTGCGCAGGCCTCTCACCGTTGTGGCCTCTCCCGTTGCGGAGCACAGGCTCCGGACGTGCAGGCTCAGTGGCCATGGCTCATGGGCCCAGCCGCTCCGTGGCATGTGGGATCCTCCTGGACCGGCGCATGAACCCGTGTCCCCTGCATCGGCAGAGTCTCAACCACTGCGCCACCAGGGAAGCCCTATGATGTTTCAGTTTTAAATAAACTGTTGAATTTAGAATTGATATCCTTACATGAGAATGATCTATAGTAGGTTTGTTTTGTACAAGCTTTGACAGATTTGTTATCATTATTATACTGGTTTCGTAAAAGGAAGTTGAACATTTTCTTTTTTTCCCATGCTCTAAAAGAGAGCATTAGAATTATCAATTCTTTGAGGTTTTGGTGGAATTCCCACATGAAACTCCCTGATGCCATCTTGGGGGTCATCTCTTTGAACCTTCTCTCTTTTACCTATAGAAAAGGGCTGTTTTGATTTTCTCTTTCTTCTGGGTTAGTTTTATTTAGTTATATTTTCCTAGAGAATTGTCCATTTCATTCATATTAACATGCTGTAATTCCCTTAATTTCCTCTGTATCTATGACTATTGTCCTTTTACGATCCATCATTCTGTATCTATGTACTTTTGCCCTTTCTCTCCTGACTGGGCTAGCTAGTGCTTTGTTGTGGGTTGGGTTTTCAGGGGAGTAGACCATGAGGCAGAGGTGAGTGAATCAGATGTTTGTTAGGGAATGCTGCTGGAATCAAGATTTGTGGAAGGCAGGGGTAGGAAGGCAGAAGTGGTCAGAGAGAGAAAGAGATCCAGGTCCAATGCTAACTTCTGGTGACTTTTTGGGCAGCTCTGGAGCTAGAATGGCCTTCAGAGTTGTCCCCCAATGGGCCGCATGGCCAGGCCTCTTTTCCTGCTTTGAAGAGATAGTGGATATAGACCACTTGCTACAGAAGGGGTGTGACCTGAGTGAGGTGACTCTCTGCGGCTGACACAATCCTCAAAGCCACTGACAGCTGAAGCAACAAGTTTTCAAGAAGGGAGAACTGGGGAAATCAGTGTCCCCCACATCGTTTATCAACTTTTTACTTCTTGAAGATTCTACTTTTTGACTTATTTATTGCCTCTGCTCTTTTTTTTAACATATTAATTTCTGCTTTTACCCGTATTAATTTCTTCTGTCTTCTTTCACCTTATTTTGTTGTTCATTTCTTAACTTTTTGAGCCAGATGCCTAATTCATGTTTTTTTCTTTCATGTTTATTTTTGTAAGTATTTTTAAAGTTAAATACTTTCCTCTGTGTATGACTTTAGAAGTTTTCTGTAGCTTCTGATACATCTTTATGATTTTTTTTTTCCTTTCTAAGAAGTCTGCAATTTCTGCTTATATTTCCTTTTAGACACTAAGGTTGTTTAAGAGTTTTTAAAATTTGCAGATGGAAAATGTTTTCTGCTTGTTATTAATTTCTAATTTTATTGACTTTGACCAGAAAATATTGTTTGTACTGTTTCTACTGTTTGAAATTTATTGAGGTTCCCTTTGTGGATTTAATGTATGGTCAATTTTTGAGAAAGTTCACTAGGTACTCAAAAAGAAGGCATATTTAATTAATTAATTTTTTGGCCACCCCACGTGGCATGTTGAACTTCCCCTAACAGGGATTGAACCCGTGCCCCCTGAAGTGGAAGCACGGGGTCTTAACCAGTGGGTCACTGGGGAAGTCAAGAAAGCATATTTTAAATTATTTTTAGGATACACAGTTTGATGTATATCAATTTAGATATATACCTTATTTATTATTTAGGTACTCTTTATCTTGTTTATTCTTTGCTCTACTTAATGTTTTTTGGCTTAAATTTTAGCTTACCTTATATTTGAGACCATGACCTCCGCTTTGTTTGGATTGTTTATTTGCATTTGCCTAGTATGTCTCAGCATAAACTTCTGTTTCCAACCTTGCTACATAACTTTTCTTTTTCAGGTGTGTATCTTGTGTGCTACATAGAGGTAGTTTTTGCTTTGTGATCCAACCTGAAAATCTTCTTATTTAATAGATAAGTTAAGCCATTTATATTAACTGATGTAACAAATATGTTTGGTTTCAGTTCTATTATTTTAATTTGTAGTATGTTTCCTGAATTTAGAAAAGTTTTAAAAAAACTTATAGTCTGTTTTCTTTGTGTGTGGTTCTCTGGGCAGTACTTCTGATATTTAGAAAGGTATCTAGTTTTGTTCTGTTAATAAATAACTTATAATGTAATTTCATTTAATGCCCTTAGTCCTTTGTTTCTTTAGAAAACATCCATTAATTCCTTAATAAGAGAAGTGATAAAGTTAACATGTTTCTTTTTACTTACCCTTGTAACAGGGAAGAGCCAAATTGGACTACATGTTGGATCTGTTTTACTTTAATCTTTGCTTTCCATGGCTTTTGTTCACTAACAGGACACTGTCTGTACGTAATGGCCTGCCTTGGGAAACTCTGCCCCTCTGCCTGAATGTTAAAGTGCCTTTGTTCAGGGAAACATCGGACCCTGTTCCGCCTGTGGATGGCTACAAGAAAGAAGAAATAAACACATCCCCTCCCGGAGGCTGGCCATTCCAGGTGATATTTGCAAAACTTATGGCCTTTTTACTTTATGTCCTCATCTCCTCTGTGCTATAAAAGAAACTGGCATCCAAACCCCGATAAGATGGTTATTTTGAGACTTTGCCATATTCTCGGTCTGCCAGCTTTCTGAATAAAGCCGTATTCCTTGCCTCAGCACCTCGTCTCTGATTTATTGTCCTGTCGTGCAGCAAGCAGAGCGAGCTTGGACTCAGTAACACCCTCTCCTTCTTTTCCTTCATCACCTGATTTTTGTCAATATTTTTTAGCATTTCTTTTCAACCATTATATGTACTTATACTTTGATTACTTGTTAATTTGTTTTAAATGATATCTTTGGCTCTCGTTTTTACAGATGAGACCACCTCTGAATTTATTCTATTCCCTAACAACTTTCTCCCTTTCTCTCCCATTTTTTATTGTATAATTTTTACACAGTCAAGAATAAGCTTCCCTGACATAAGGTGTATCATTTTAATATGCAAATTTAAGAAGGAACAATCTCTTGAATTTTACCTTTGAATGTTCTTCTTTTACATTGTCTTGGTTTTCTTCCCTCTTACTGCTAAAGGTATATTGGGGTTTTTTTTCATCCATTCTCCATATCTATCACTGTTTTCTCTAGTCCTTTTTAGTTATTCTTTTGTTGCTATTTCGTTTTAGTCTTTGTTTTTATTTCTACCTTGTGTACCTTATGTTTTTCTGAAATGCCTATGTTCCCTGTGCTCCTTCCAAATTTTACTTTTTTTTCCTTTTATAGTTTCCTGAGTTTCTTTTTAATTGAAGTATAGTTGATTTACAAAATTGTGTTAATTTTCCTGAGTTTTTCTAGTTCAAGGCTTTTTTTTTTTTTTTTGAATTGAGGTATGGTTGATGTACAATTTTTTTAAATTGAGGTATTCTAGGTCAAGTTTTATCTCCCCCTGAAGTTTGCCATCTCTTCCTTGATTTCTTACATCTGTGCTTTGTGGTTTTTCCTTTATAGAAGCAATTACCTCATGAGGTTATTTTAATTCTTAGCAAATAAGCCAGAAAGAGAAAACCAAATATCATATATTAACACATATTTTTGGAATCTAGAAAAATGGTACAGATGAACCTATTTGCAGGGCAGGAATAGAGACATAGATGTAGAGAACGGACATGTGGACGCGGCACGG
Source organism: Lipotes vexillifer (assembly GCF_000442215.2). Classification (NCBI taxonomy): domain Eukaryota; kingdom Metazoa; phylum Chordata; class Mammalia; order Artiodactyla; family Lipotidae; genus Lipotes; species Lipotes vexillifer. The sequence continues at coordinate 198,191 of NW_006776141.1, forward strand.
GGTAAGGGGAGGGTGGGACGAACTGGGAGATTAGGTTTGACATAAATGCACTACCATGTGTAAAACAGATAGCTAGTGGGAACCTACTGTATAGCACAGGAAGCTCCGCTCAGCACTCTGTGACAGGAGTGGGGGTCCAGGGGGGAGGGGAGATATGTATCCATATAGCTGATTCGCTTCATTGTACAGCAGAAACCAACACAACATTGCAAAGCAATTATACTCCAATAAAAAAATGAAATAAAAAAAAATTTGCTCAGGATTTCCATCCATTTCATTGTAACATTTTTCTGGTAGCAATTATATCTGTTGGTAGGTTTTACTGCTCTTTTCCACCATTTTTTTCTTATGGTATCTTTGTATCAATATTGTGTCAGCTTCTTTATGATCACTCACCTTTGAGTGAGAAGTATTTGGGGGAAGCTCTTTGCAGGAGATTCCTTTGGGCTAGGGCAGCAAGTAAGCTGCAAGGCTTCAGAATTCAAAGGCTCTCTGCTATCAGCTGCCTCATAGACAGTCTTCTGCAAATATGGCTCATTTGGTGATTCTTTGAATGGTCCATCCCCACTGCTCTGATGCAAGCCAGACCAAGGAGGTCACCTGTCACCAGCCCTGCTCATCTCAGGTTCCTACTTGTATTGTAAGGAAGAGACAGTTTTGCACCTTGGGTGAATCTGTCACTTTCGGGAAGAGTATTTTATGACAGTTTCGTAGATATGATACCACTGAACCCTCCCTGCAATTCTCTATACTTCTTGTCTTCACTTTCTACCCTATTTTAGCTGTTTGGGGGCATCTTTTAGCATAGTTTGAAGGCCTGTAAATTTTATTTGTCTCCTAGTATAGCTGAAACTGAATTTGTGGGGTTTTATTTTCTTTATTGCTTCTGTATGTTTACCAGGAGAAGGGAAAAGATACTGATTTGCATAAGTTTGTTTATATCAGATGTTCTGAAGAATGACTTTCTTTTTTTAGAAATGGAAGTATAGTTGATTTACAATGTAGTGTTAGTATCAGGTGTACAGCAAAGTGATTCAATTATATATATACTTTTCAGATTTTTTTCCATTATAGGTTTTTTAAGATATTAAATGTAGTTCCCTGCTTTATACAATAGGTCCTTATTGTTTATCTATTTCATATATAGTAGTGTGTAAGGAATGACCTTCTTAAAATAAAAACCAGATCCTATCTTCCCAGCTTAAAATTTTTTGGTGGCTTTGCATTTCACATAGAATAAAATCCACATTCCGTTGTACTAGTAAGTCTTGTTTGTGGTCTAGTCTCTGTTCAGCTTTCCAACCTCACCTTAAATCTCTCTCCTACACACCATGTTCCAGCCACACTGATTTTCTTGGACTCCTTAGAACATGCCAGGTTGTTGCTCACTAAGGGTCTCTGCCCACTAAACACTCCCTTTGCCCTGCCCCCTATGGCTTCAGCATTTGTTACTTTATCAGCTCCTTCTCATTTTATAGGTCTGAGTGTAAATAACACATTTTCAGAGGTACCTTCCCTGGCCATCCTATTCCAGCCCCTTGCTTGTGAAGGGTAGCAAAACATGCCACCCCAAAATAGGCCACTTTGCTATATTGATTATTTTGAGCTTTAGACTCTTGAAAAACAGTAAATGCAGGGAGAGGCTTTCTCTGAACTCCCCTTGTCAAAAGACAGATTCTCCAAAAGGAACTCACCTGTCTTAAACTGCCTGCCTGGGGATGGGGGCCTTCATCAACCAGGGAAGATCGAGACTCTTACCAAGTGGGGAGACTAGAGGTGGACTCCACACATACAGACTTTGTCACAATCATACCTCCCATCTATTCTGCTAAAGGCCCCTTCATCCTTCCTGACAACAATTTACTCTCCCCTAACAGGCCTACATCCCTCCTTCCCTCTCCCTACTAAGATGCTATTTAATCCTGAATTCTAAGTCACCTTGGAGAGTTACTCAGTTTTCCTGGGTATCTCTCGTGTATACAAAAGGTATACATGATAATAAACTTTCGTTTGTTTTTATTTTCTTAATCTGTCTTTTACTACAGGGGTCTCAGCTGAGAACTCAGAATGTAGGGGGAAATTTATTTTTCCTTCCCTATACTTGCTCCTTTCATAGTACGTCATATATTTTGTAATTATTTGTCTCTTTCTCTTTGATGAAATAAAATTCATATTTTAGGGCAAGACAATAAAACTTTTAAATATAAAATGTTTCTCTGCTTGTTTGGGCCTCCTTCCTCCCCTTTAGTGTATATTACGCATCTGCATTAACTGGACCTCCTTAGGAGATACCTTCTTTATCTTTGTACGTGCAGATCTGGATTATGTAAACTGTCAGTTCATCATCTGATGTCTAACCTTTTGTTTCAAGGACATATATAACTGTGCTTCAGCTGTCTGAAAGGCTGTCCCCCAGGTTATCATCCTCAGCCTGACTCGAATAAAATTTTCTATTTCTTTCTTAGATTGACTATTGATTAATTTTTATCGACACCTTCCCTTCTCTTTCTCCTTCCTTTCTTCTTTCCTTCCCTTTCTTTTCCTTATTTCTTCCTCCTTCCCTTCCTTTCTCCTTCTCTCTCTTACTATAAGCTTTAGGAGTAAAGGAACTGTGATAATCTTGTTCTTCATCTTCAACACTGTGCCTGTCATTAACATGTGCTCAATAAGCGTTTGTTAAGAGAATAAATACATCAGTCAGTGAAGATTGTTTTCACACATGAGTGTCATATTTGAATAGGGAAATCAATAGGGTCTGTTGTTTGCACTGGAGAATAACTAGGTTGGATGGAGGTCTGGAGACTGTTTCTTGGAAGGTTTGGTTGTAGGAACAAGGGATATTTCATTTTGGAAAAGAGAAAAGTTTGCAGGTGGAAATTAATAGCCTTCAAATATAAGCAGTTTAATCTTGTAGAAAAGTGTTTTTTATCATACGAATCACCTGAGGAGCTTGTTAAAAACATGGAACCCCAGGCTCTTCCCTGACCTTTGATACATTGGGTACAGAGTAGGACTAGAGAATCTGTTTTTTCTGTTGTTTGTTTCGGTTTGTTTTTTAACAAGCACCTCAGGAAGTTCTTTATATCAGAAAATGTTGGGAAATGCTATCTTATATGAGGCAGTGTTGTTACAGTGGTGAAAACTAGGATTTATGGGCTGAAGTTATAGAAAGGCAGACTTTGACTCAACATAAGGAAATTGTTTTAAGCCGGAAGGGAGGCAAAGTGGATGAGGCTGCGTCTCTGGATGGATCTGGCAGAGGCCGTCAACCCTCCAGGGGCTAATCTTGCAGTGGAAACTGCAGGGGGTGAATGAGATACATGCTGAAGCAGCTAAAATCTAGGGTTCAAGGAGATGCAAAGTGTTTTAAATACTTGGAGCTATAGCAGTTATTCTAAGAGTGAGGAAAGGCAGGAAACAGCAATAATGACAAACAAAAAACAAAACCACACACAAAACCGTGGGAGATTTCTGAGAGGGAAAAAGGAAGCAAGACAGCAGATATAATTAAACCCTCAAAGGTCTTGAAGACCAAAGGAAACCTGACATTTTTAATATATTTAGAGCCACAGGACAAACAACAAGAATGATGAAGTGAACTGAGTCTCAGTTATTAACTAGATTATCTTCAAGTGCAAGGGCCTCAGCAATTACCATGCAGAATCATCGTGCTTTTGCAAATAACATATTATGAGGAAATGGACTGTGGAGCAGTGGGTTCCAGGCTGTGGGAAGATGAACTGGCTAGAAACTGTTTATCTGTGGTCAGTAATTCCCGGGTAGCCCTGGAGTGGGAGGAAGGTCACTGACTTCCGGGTGGTGACAAGTCAGAAGCGGCCTGGTTTGTTTCTGGGTGGCAGTGGAGGCTGCTATAGAAACAGAGACTGGTTCTAGAAACTCTCTCTCAACTGGCCTGATGGGGGCTCAGAAAGGCAGAGGTGAGCATCATCACTGTTTTGTTTTTTTTGTAGCCTTTTTTTTTTTTTTTTTTTCTCGGTACACGGGACTCTCACTGCTGTGGCCTCTCCCGTTGCGGAGCACAGGCACAGCGGTCACGGCTCATGGGCCCAGCCGCTCCGCGGCATGTGGGATCTTCCCAGACCGGGGCACGAACCCGTGTCCCCTGCATCGGCAGGCAGAGTCTCAACCACTGCGCCACCAGGGAAGACCCATCACTGTTTTTTTTGAGTTGATGTGGGGAGGGCCCCCTTGGAATAGAACACATTTGGCTCTGCTAACAGAATGGTTTCTCCAGCTCCAGGTGAAACCTGCCCCCCTCTCCCATCCAGGGGAATGGACAGCTCTGAACACTCATCACTGGTCTGAATGTCCAAAATAAAGGCAGGTTTTTTTTGACAGATACCCTCTAATGTGGAACTTGCCCCTTTGATTATCCATAGAGGCTTTTCTAGCTTAAGAGCAAACACAAGGAGGGACTTCCCTGGTGGTGCAGTGGTTAAGACGCCACACTCCCAATACAGGGGGCCTGAGTTCGATCCCTGGTCAGGGAACTAGATCCCACATGCGTGCCACAACTAAGAGTTCGCATGCCACAATTAAGCAGCCTATGAGCCTCAACTAAGGAGCCCGCCTGCTGCAACTAAGGAGCCCACGTGCCGCAGCTAAGGAGCTGGTGAGTCACAACTAAGGAGCCCACCTGCCACAACTCAGACCTGGCGCAACCAACCAAGTAAATATTTTTTAAAAAAAGAAGTTATTAAAAGAAAAGAGCAAACACAAGGAGAAAAGGGAAGCAAAGCTAAGCCAGCCCCGACATTGAGAAAGCCATGTGGATCAGCCTGTGGCGTCAGACCTCAGAGCAACAGAATCCTGTCCCATTTTCCTCTAGGTTAGTGCTTCCAATCCTGGCAGCCCGTTGGACCCATCTGGAAGAAGTGATGCTTTGGAGTTGGTATATACTAGCTCATGAAAAACAATTCAGAAAATTTCAGAAATTTTGTGAACCACTGGTTGAAAGACCCATTATTAAAAATTAATTATGTGAAAATATAATTAGCTACATGATATCAAAAACAAAGCCCATCACTCCCTAATTATTCTACTCTTCTCTATGGTCTTGAGGTTGTTTACATCTATTGTATGTGTAGGGTGGAAGCCCTACATGATGGTGTGCAACCATTCATCTCTTCCCAACTCCTGTGCTCAGTGATGTCTCACTGTAAGCTTAAAAGTGACCATCATGGGAGTATTTGCACCATGAAGACTGGTAAGTACTTTAATCCGGGCTTGATCTATTGTCTTGTTGATTGTCTAAGACTTAATGAAATGATAGAAAAAAATGTCAATAATTCAGATTGAACTTAAAAGTATGTCCTGTTTATAACTGTTACACTGTGAATAACACAAAAAGTTGAGGAAATATTCCTCCAGCCTTCAACATTACTATCTGTTTAAATAAAGACGTTACTCATGTTATGGACAACTGAGGAAAATCTGACTTACTTTTATGTGTTTCGCTTTCATTTTCCTCATTAACATTAATGAGAATATCAATCAACATTCATGTCTGAACTACGCTCATGTGTCAGTTACAACTGTACGTTAACTATGAGTAAAAGAGTTCAGTAAAAACAAATGGAAGCATTTTCTGAGAATCAATTGGTTAAATGGAATTTACAATAAGGAGCATTATGTTTTATTTTTATATGTAAGTTGTGTGCTACACATCTTTTATGTCACTAAAATTTCTAATAAGCTTATGTAGTGCTATGCATACTGATTTTTTTCTTTTGGAGAGCTGGTTGTTAAACACTACCACTACACCATTTCTGCCTGGGAGCTTTAAAAATCACTAATACCTGGAAAGGTGTCATCAGCAAGATGGTGGAGTAGGAGATACCAGCCTTCAGTCCCCCCATATAAAACAACAGTTAGACAGCTATCCGTGAACAAAAATAGCCCTGGGAGGGCTCAAGTCCAATTAAGAACCTGCAGCAACACAATGCAACATCCAGAACATCAACAACAACAGCAAATAACTGCACAGAAAGGATTGCTGGGGAGACCTGCATAGCTGAGATGCCTGGAGATGGCTGAGAGCAAAGAAGAAGCATGGGGACTATCAGTGATACCTGCTGATACGCTGTTTGCTAGTGGCCTGCCCTGTGACGGACCTTCACATCCTTTGCCTCTGAAGACCTCAACAGCCTCTGCAATGGCTACAGACTCCCTGAAGCTTTCACAGCAGAGGAAGGACCCCACAGTGTGTGTTGGCACCAACCCCAGCAGCCTGCTCCACAGAGGACTCCTTGCTAGGTAACCTCTACCTTACTAGGTAACCAACAGTCATCGCAACCATGGACGCCCCTGGAGAGGGAGATGCTACTGTGCTCTTGTCCCAAGAAGGAGCCGCTGTTGTGCCATCCTGGGATCAGGGCTGACACACCCCATCCCCCGCCTCCATACATGCCTTGGACCCAAGAGCAATGGCTGCTCTGTGTATACCTGTGCCTCAGTGACCAGAGCCACTGTCACTGTGGACTAACCTGTGCCCTGGCCTAGTTCTGCACCCTAGCCCTGTGGCCCCTTGTGAGCACTGTGGAAATTAGAGGCACAGCTGCAACACGTGTATCTGTGCTGGGGACCATGGAGCCACAGTCACTCTGCTCATACCTGTGCTCTGGATTCTGGCTCCACAGCCACTCTGTGAGTACCTGTGCCGAGGACACTAGGCCACCACCTCAACGGGCACATCTGTGTCCTGGACCCCAGAGCCATCTGTAAATATAGCACACATCTGTGCTCAGAACACTGGCTCAGCAGCTGCTCTGTGAGTGCCCACGCCAAGGGCACTGGCGTCACCTACAGCGGGACCCGGACCAGCTATAACTCTGTACATTCTGTGCTCCAGACACTGGTTCCATGGCTGCCCCATGGGTGCGTGTACATCAGCACTGGTGCCACCACCACTGAGAGTACATCCAAAAACCAGACCAGAGGGATTCCCTTGGCCATAACTTCCCCTGTGGGAGAAAAAGATATCAGGAAAAGCCCAGAACCTTTGCCATAAAAGACCCCAACAGCCCTCACTGCTGCTGTGGTCACTTACCACAATGGCTGCTGAGGACCCCTGTAATCTTTGCAAATGCTGACCTCAGGTGATGGACACACAGAGACTATACCACTGTGTCCTCTATGAAGCAGGAGCTGTCACACCCCACCCAGCCAATGTCCTTGGACGCACTCATAGGTGAAGTCTTTCCCCACTGAAACCAGTCCATAGAGTCTGGTAGAGGTGAGTGCTACATCAGATGTATACATTAAAACAAGGCTACAAGAAATATGAAAAGTCAAGGTAATATGACACCACCAAAGGTACACAATAATTTTCCACTAAATGACTCCAAAGAAATGAAGATTTACAAATTGCTGGACAAATAATTCAAAATCATTGTTTTAAGGAAGCTCAGTGAACTACAAGAAAACACAGCCAACTCAATGAAATCAGAAAAACAATATATGAACAAAAGAAGTTCAGCAAAGAGACAGAAATCACAAAAAAAGAACCAAACAGAAATCCTGGAGCTGAAGGATACAATGAATGAAATAAAAGTGTGATAGAGAGCATCAGTAGCGGATTTGATCAAGCAAAAGAAAAAATCTGCAAACTAAGTGGTAGGTCATTTGAAATTACCCAGTTAGAGGAACGAAACAAATGAAAAAGAGTGAAGAAAGCCCATGGAATTTGGGGGTACCAGTAAAGGAAACAACCAACAAAATGAAAAGGCAACTTATAGAATGGGAGAAAATATTTGCAAACCATATATCTAATAAGGAATTAATATCCCAAATATATAAGTAACTCATACAATTCAATAGCAAAAAACCCTCAATAACTTGATTAAAAAATGGGCAAAAGACCTGAATAGACATTTTCCCATAGAAGATATACAAACAGCCAACAGGTATATGAAAAGATGCTTAATATCACTAATTACCGGGGAAATGCAAATCAAAACCACAATGAAATATCACCTCACACTTGTTAGGATGGCTATTATCAAAAAGTCAAAAGACAACAAGTGTTAGGATGTGGAGAAAAGGGAACGTTTATTCACTGTTGGTGGAAATGTAAACTGGTATAGCAACTATGGAAAATAGCATGGAGGTTCCTCAAAAAAATTAAAAATAGAACTACTGGATGATCCAGCAATCCTACTTCTGGGTATATATCCAAAGGAAATGAAATCGCTGTCTTGAAGAGATATCTGTACTCTCATGTTTGCTGAAGTATTCCTCATAGCAGCCAAGATATGGAAACAATCTAAGTATTCTTTGACAGACGAATGGATGAAGAAAATGTGAAAAAAAATGTAACGGAATATTATTCAGCCCTGAAAAAGAAGGAAATCCTGCCATGTGTGACGTGGATGAACCTGGAGGGCATTATGCTAAGTGAAAGAAGCCAGACACAGAAAAACAAGTACTACATAATCTCACTTATATGTTAAATCTACAAAGGAAGTCAAATTTATAGTAACAAAAAATAGAATGGTGTTACCAGGGACTGGGGGATAGGGAAAAAGGGGAGATGTCTGTCAAAGGGCACAAACTTTCAGTTATAAGGTAAATAAGTTCTGGGACATGGACCTAGAGATTATCATACTAAGTGAAGTAAGCCAGACAGAGAAAGACAAATATCATATGATACTGCTTACATGTGGAATCTACGAGGAAAAAAAAAGACTGAAATGAGCTTATTTCCAAAGCAGAAAGAGACTCACAGACACAGAAAACAAACTTATGGTTACCAAAGGGGAAAGGTGGGGTGAGGGAGGAATAAATTAGGAGGCTGCAATTAACATATACACACTACTATGTATATAATAACAACAAGGATCTACAGTACAGCACAGGGAACTATAATCAATATTATGTAATAACCTATAAGGGAAAAGAATCTGCAAAAGAATATGTGTGTGTGTATAACTGAATCATTATGTTGTACACCTGAGACTTACACAATATTGTAAATCAACTATACTCCAATTAAAAAAAAACATAAATAAGTTCTGGATACCTAATGTACAGCATAGTGGCTACAGATAATAATAATGTATTATATACTCAATTTCAACTGTTCTCACTAGAAGGAAGAAAAAGGTAACTTTGTGAGGTGATAGATATGTAATTTAGTTTTTGTGTCAATCATGTCACAATGTATATATATCAAAACATCACATTTTATACCTTAAGTACATAAAATTTTTCATTTGTCAGTCACATCTCGCTGAAGCTGGAAAAAAGTCACTAATACTTGAATCCCGTCCCTACAGTTTCTGATGTAACAGTGTCTGGTATAACAATTACATCAGACTCAGATGATTTTAATGTGGAGTAGCTGACAGCAACTGCTCCAGAGATTTGCAAAACTGAATTCCGGAAAGTCTACATTGGGTCACTTGACCAAGACTGGCTTCATAGGAGACATGGCTCTCCTTCCCAGGCTCAGATGACTACATGGAAACTTTACCTTCTGAGACACAACCAGCCCATCTTCAAGCAATGACATGCAAGCTCTCTGTCCTCAAAAAGATTCCAGGTAAGGCAGGAAGGGAAGCTTTGTATACATGAAATGCAATGAAAAACACAGGGCTTACAAAATTAAGATCCAGATTATGGGAAGAGGAAGAAAGTGTGAGGATACGTTTGTCACAGGCAACTAGTTATGTGCATGTTGGCAACAGCATACCATACAAGGTCTCACAGGAGGGTAGGACTAGCTTAGGGCCAAACTTAAAGAGGTTGTACTTCTGACAATTATTAAAACATGTAAACTAGACACACACACACACACACACACACACACACACACACACCACAGATGAGTGCCAGAGGCAGAAATATAGATTATTTAGAGAGATTGTCTGCCTAAATCAGTAGTTTACTCTTTCTCACTGTCTCTTATTTTACCCCCTTTGGTTTTAAATTCTTCTTTTACACTCTATTTTTTCCCTATCAGTTCCTTTCTTTGATTTTATATGACATCCTACTCATTACCACAGAAAAGAATCAGAGTAACTGCCATGTTTTTCCCAAGTCTCCTCAGGGCCAGCAGAATGTCAACAGGCTTGCCAATTATTTTAGGTTGAGGTTCTCAGCAAGGCAGGAAACGAGAGCTAGAAGTTTCAGGGAAATAAAAGTTGAAAAGTGTGGTTAAAGGGCCAGCATATGCCAACATCTTCTAATCAAACTCAGATGAAATCCAAAGAGCTCTGCAGATTGGGTGAAGCCTATGGGGATAGGTGGGAGGGGTGGCAAAAATAGTCCTGTTCTCTGACTCCCAAATCTCAGCTGCCCTGACGCCCCTCACGGGGTACTGCAGAGAGACTAGTGGACAATGCAGAGCAGCCTGGATTATTTTACAATAATCCTCCATATTCTATAATTGAGTTAGACTGACTTCAGTTCTATATACACTTGAGACATTTTTAAGAGTTGAGGATTAGAACAGGAAATTAGAAAGAGCTAAAACTAGCCACTTGCAACAGAAGCTACTACTTATTCCCCAATACATTAATTCTCTCTTCCTTTTTAACACAGACACCATTTCTTATGTAAGCAAATGGTCACCTAAAATAAAACCCCGTCTGTAGTTTGTTGCGGTCTTATGGCAAAGTTCTGATGAATAAGATATAAGAGGGAAGGTCCCATGAGATTCTAGGAAGTATCCTTAAAGAGAGGGGATGCACTCTTGTGTCTTCCTCCTTCATGTTGGCTGGAATATAGACATGAGAACTGGAATGTTGGCAACCACCTTGGACCATTGAGGACGGTGAAGAGCAAGGCCAGAGTTCCAGCTCCTGGTAAGATGGAGTACACACTGTATCTTGTCTCTCCCACTGAATGCAGTTATAAAACCTGGACAGAATCCTTGGAACTGATACTTGAGGACTCTAAAAAGTAAATTATAGCAGGAAGAAGACCAGAATTGGAAGAATCACCAAATCAGTGATGAATCCCACCCCCTCCCCAACTTTTTTCCTCTGTTTTCCCCCAGCCTGGACTCAAGGCAGCCTGAAACCAGGAAGTAAGCACCAAGGCAGCAGAAGTCCTCTAGTTCTGGCTTGAAAAGTGGGAAAGGGGACTCCTAACAAGTTGGGAAAGGCTCCACTTCTCTTTGTTTTCTCCATTCTCTTACGCCCTAGCCCCGACAATCCTGTGATGGTGGTGGCAACAGCAATGACAGTGGCAGTAGTGGGACCTGCAGGTGCCTAAAACTGAAGGATGGGAGCTTTTCTCTCTGATCAGAGGTGCTGTGGTCCCAAAAGGGTAAGATAAACCTCTATTTTGGTTTGTCTCTCTGTCTTTCTACCATTTGGCCTCTGTTACAGGTGCAGGAAATATATACAACAGGCCTCAGTTAACAAGTCCCAGTTTTCTGGCCAAAGGACCATAAAGGAGAGCCCCAGAGAGTCAGAAAGTAGCAGAAATATCACATAGAGGGGGTTCTTGGGGAAAAAAAAAAACACATAAATCTATTGGGTTCTCCTGGAAATTGCGCATACGTGGGCCCAAGAGAATACTACAAACTTGAAGTACTGGGTAGGCTACCACCTAAGTCCCAGACTGGCCACTAGGTGGCAAACACGACAGACAGATATGAATAGCACGGGAAATGCTTTGAAAACGTGGTTGACACTGGAATTACATTCTATGGAAGACTGGTCAGAACTTGCTGCCTGAACCCAAACAGGTCTATATCCTGGCAAAACAAAAATGTCAACGTTCTCTACAGGATTTAAACAAGACTTGGAGTCTCATGACAGAATATCCAAAATGTCCAGGTTACAATCCAAAATAGTTTGGCATATTAACAACCAGACAGATTTCAATTTGTATAGAAAAAGACAACCAACAGACACCAACTGTCAAAATGACATAGATGTGGAGATTATCTGACAAGGACTTTAAAGTAGCTATTACACATTGCTTCAAGAAGTAAGGGTGTGTAAAGCAACTATATTCCAATAAAAATTAATTTAATAAATAAATAAAATGGTTAAAAAAAAGAAGTAAGGGTGAATACTCTCTTAAAGAATGGAAAGATAGAAAGTTTCAGTCAAAAATCCCAGAAGATATAAGGAAAATACAAATGGAAATTTTAGAACTAAAAAATACAAAATGTGAAATAAGAATTCCATTGGATGGATTCAATAGCAGAATGGTGATGACAAAGGTAAAAGTCAGTAAACTTGCAGACAGACCAATAGAAATTATCCAACATAAACCAGAGAGAGAAAAAGATTTGGGGGAAAATTAACAGAGCATCAGAGGTCTAGGGAACAATACCAAAAGTCTAACATTTGTGGCATCAGAGTCCTGGAACATGCAGAGAAAGCACGTGGTATAGAAAAAAATAAGTGAAGAAATAGTGGCTGAAAATTTCCCAAATTTCTCAGAAGACATAAACCTACAGATTCAAGAAGCTCAGTGAATCTCAAAAAAATATACCAAAGAAATCTATGTCCAAATGGGTCATAATTAAACTGCTGAAAACTGAAGATAAGGGAAAAAAATCTTAAAAGCAGTCTGAGAAAAATAACACATACTTTTAGTGGGAAACAAGTGACTATGGATTTTTCAACAGAAATCATGGGCACCAGTAAGAAGTGAAACAGCATTTTCAAAGTGCTGAAAGAAAATAAGTGTCAACCCAGAACTGCATTCCTGGGATAAACCAAACTTGTTTATGAGGTAGTCTCAATTTTATGCTTTGCTGGATTTGGTTTGCTAATATTTTGATTTTTTTCCATCTTTGTTCATGAGAAAGATTGACTTGTAATTTTCTTGTGTTTTTCTTGTTGGGTTTTGGTTTCAAGATTCTTCCTTTTTCTATACCTTGTAACGGCTTGCATAAGATTGTTATTTTATTTGTATTTAAATTTCTTTAGTAGAACTAGCTAGGAAGCCATCTGGGACTCAAATTTTCTTTGTAGCATTTAAAAAACTGATTAATTTTTTAAATGGTTTTAGAACATTCAGATTTTCTATTTCTTCTTGATTCAATTTTGGTAAGTCATATTTTTCTAAATATTTACTCATCTAAATTTCCAAATGTATTGGCACAAAGTTGTTTGTAATATCCTCATTATCTTTTTCATTTTCATGTTTTTATTTTTGGCTGCATTGGGTCTTTGTTGCTGTGCATGGGCTTTCTCTAGTTGTGGCGAGCGGGGGCTACTCTTCACTGCAGTGCACAGGCTTCTCGTCGTGGTGGCTTCTCTTGTTGCGGAACATGGGCTCTAGGCACGTGGGCTCAGTAGTTCCGGCATGCGGGCCCTAGAGCATGTGGGCTTCAGTAGTTGCGGCGCATGGGCTCAGTAGTTGCGGTGTGTGGGCTCTAGGGTGCACGGGCTTCAGTAGTTGTGGCATGTGGGTTCAGTAGTTGTGGCTCGCGGGCTCTAGAGCACAGGGCTTAGTTGCTCCCCAACATGTGGGATCTTCCCAGATCAGGGACCAAACCCGTGTCCCCCACATTGGCAGGCAGATTCTTAACCACTGCACCACCAGGGAAGTCCCTCATTATCTTTTAAATGACTGCATCATCTGGAGTATGTCTCCCTTTTTATTCCTAATATTGTTTATTTTGCCTTTTCTTAGGAATCTTTCAAGAGATTCTTTCTCAGTTTTATAAGTCTTCAAGAAATCAGCTTCTGGTTTGGATCCTATCTGCTATTCCATCAATTTCTGTTTTTATTTTTGTTATTTTCTTCCTTCCATTGCCTTTGAGATGCTAACCTTTTTCTAAATCTTTATCTCATTTTCTAACTATAGCTCAATAATTTCCAACTTTTAATCTTTTCATATGTATAAACATGTAAAGCATATCCCTGTAAGTTCTGTTTTGTCTTATACCTCAAGTTTTCACATATAGTGTTATTTTTATGATTTTTCAACTTCAAATAGTTCTAATTCCTTTTATGATGAGAAACAGTATAGCATTTTGATTATGTGTGGAATTTAGGGCTTTACTGATTGAACCAGCACTGCCAGCTATGTGAGCTTGGGTAAATCACTTACTCACTCCTTGGGGGTATTGATTCCTTTGTCTGTAGAAATGAGAGAAAATAATAATAATGTCTACCTCAGGTGGATTTTTGTGCAGATTAAATAGAACCTGGCGCACAGTTGGAGCAACATATGTGCAAGCTGCTATTAGTTAGCTGTTACTTCTTCTTTGAGTCATTCGTTATCATTCCTTAATTTCCAAACTTTTTTTCTAGTTATCCATCATAATTTATTTCTAGTTTTATTGCATTGTGATTACACAGAGAACATTTTCTGTATGATTTCAACTGTATGACCCAGTAAAGGGTCAATGCTGGAAAAGTGTGTGCTTGAAAATAAAATGTATTCTGCAGTGTTGAGTGCAATGTTATACTTTATTATTTTATCAGTCAGTATCCTCTCATGGAAATGGAAACCATGCTAGGTATTTCAAACAGAGAAAATTTAATACAGGAAATTGGTTACAAATTTCTTAGAAGGGCTAGAAGAGCAAAACAAAGGGAGCTTAGTAAATGCACAAAGCAATTAGCAACCTCCTCCCCCAGGAGAAAAAGTTAGAATGACTTTATCCAGAGCCCAGAATCATTGCACATCTGAGGGTGCTCAAGCACCTACTGCTGTTACTAGAACCATCGCTGCTGCTTTGTGCAAACAAAGCATGGTGACGGATGATGTAGGAGCCCAGCAACCGGAAGTCACATGGATTGCTGCTGCTGTTGCTGGAGGTGCCATCAGAAACAGAAAAAAAAGAAAAGAAAAAAGGCTTCTCTTTTTCTTCTGCCTTATAACCTCTGACAAGTGCCTCTCATTGGAAGTGTATAAACTGAAGCCAACTGACAAAGGAGTATGGAAAATGTACTTTGTAGGGTTCAAGCCTGTTTTGAGACAAAGCAGTGCTCAGAGTGCCTGGAATGAGGCAAGAACAGAAGCTAAATAACTGACCAACTAAAAAGTGTTGTTCAAATCTTCTGTATCTTTAGTTTATCAATTATTGACATAGTGTACTTGTATATTTCTCCTTACAGTTCTGTCAATTTTTTCCTTAATTATTTTGAGGCTGTATTATTGGATTCATACAAATTTAATATTTTTAGAGCTCCCTGGTAAATTGAATCTTTAAAAAAATTATGAAGTGACCCTCTTTATCTCAAGTAAGCATGTGTGTCTTAAAGTCCATTGATGTGATATTATTATAGTTTGTCTTAAGTTGGGTTCTCTAAGAGCAGAGCAGAGACAGGGATTCTGATGCAAACTTTACCATTTTACCCATTTGTCACTGTACAGTTCAATGGCATTCACATCCATATCGTGTGTAACCACCATTGCTATAGATTTTTTGTAGATGCCCTCTGTAAGATTGAGGAACTTTCCATTTTTCCGGGTTTGCTGAGAGTTTTTATCATAAATGTGTTGAATTTTGTCAAATGTTATTTTTTCTGCATCTGTGAGATAATTGTATGTTTTTCTTTTATTCTATTAATTTAAAAAACCATACTGATTTGTTTTAGAATGTTCCATCAAACTATTTTGGTTAAAACCCACTTGTCCATGGAGGATTACCATTTTACTATATTGATATTCATGAGTTGTATTGCTCTGTAACTTCTCTTTCTTTTAATATCTTTTTTTTTTTTTGCGGTATGCGGGCCTCTCACTGCTGTGGCCTCTCCCATTGCGGAGCACAGGCTCCGGACGCGCAGGCTCAGCGGCCACGGCCCACGGGCCCAGCCGCCCCACGGCATGTGGGATCCTCCCGGACCAGGGCACGAACCCATGTCCCCTGCATCGGCAGGCGGACTCTCAACCACTGCGCCACCAGGGAAGCCCTCTTTTAATATCTTTGTCAGTTTTGCTATAGCTATGTTGTTCTCATAAAACAATTTGGGAAACATTTCTTCCATTATTTGAGAGTTTTTATAATTAAAAACTTTTCCATAAAGAAAATGTTAGGCTTAGATGGATTTACTGATGAACTGTATCAAACATTTAAGGAAAAAATAATTCTAATTTACAAAGAACCAACTTCTGACTTTAAAATTTTTCATTGCTGTTTTTCTATTCTCCATTTTTAAATTACTGCTCTTTATCATTTCCCTCCTGTTACTTGTTTTAGGTTTAGTTTGCTGTTCTTCATTTAGCTCTTAATCTTAGATCATTATATTAAACGTTTCTTTTCTTTTAAAGATCTACATTTATAATTATACATTTTCCTTTAAGCAGTGCTTTAGCTGCATCTTACAAATTTTGTTGTATTTTCAACACTATTCAACTCAAAATATTTTCTTGTTTCTTTTAAGATTTCTTCTTTGATTCATGGGTCATTAAGAAGTATGTTGTATAATATTTTAAATTGTGGAGCTTTTTATAATACCTTACTGATTTCTAATTGAACTCCACTCTGTTCAGAACACACACTCTGTATGATTACAATATTTTGAATATTTTTGATTATTTCATGGCCCAGGAGGCGGTCTATTTTGGAGGATGTTCCATGGGCACTTCAGAGCATGTTCTGCCATTTTTGGCCATTGTGTTCTACAAATGGTAATTAGGTTGCATTGGTTGGTAGTGTTCATATTTTCTGTATTCTTACTGATTTTTAAAAATCTACTTGGCCTATCTGTCATTGAAAGAGAAGTGCTAACGCTTCCAACTATGATTGCAAATTTGTCTATTTCTCCTTTTAGTTTTGTCAAATTTGCATCCTGCATTTTGAAACTCTATTATGAAGTACATAATAATTTAGGATTATTATGTCTTCCTGGTGAACTAATCCTTTTATCTTTACAAAATGTCCCTGGTCATAGTCCTTGTGATTTTTCTCCCCTTCACTTGATGCCAAGGTTCAAGACACTTGATTTTCCTTATGGTCTCCTGATTGGGGCAGGATGGCTCAATCTTATACTAATAATGTAGTTATTTGGGGTTCTGGCTCTAAAAATGGTAGATGTCACTTTTTTTTTGAGATGAAGAAAGCTAAAAGAGGAATAGCATCCAGGGGGAGGGGGGATGAACCAGAACTCAGATGTATACATGTTATGCTGGAGATTCCCAAGAGCTGTACAAATACAAGTGGAGATAATTTTTTGAACATCTTCTATATGACAAGCACAATCCCAATTACTTTACATGTACTAACAGATTTAATATTTGTAGCCTCCCTAGGAGGAGGGTAACATTGTTATTCTCTTTTATAGATGGGAAACTGAGGCTCAGAGAAGTTAAATTACTTGCAGAGCTAACAGAGGGGAGAGGCAGAACATGAACCCAGACAGTGATGCTTAGGAGCCCACCTCTGAAACACTGTGTCCACATGTGATGTAGTGATCTCAAGTCAATTGTTATATTCTGAACTGGATATGCAAATCTGATCGTGACACTTGACAGCTCAAGCCTTTTTAATGGCTTATCATGGTTCTTAGGTTAAAGACCAAAATTCTTTACCTGTTCCTGTAAGATTTAGATCCTGCTTATCGCCTGAGCCTCATTTTGAGTTACTTTGCCCCTCGGTCCACCTCATTCGTACTGCTCATCTCTAAGGTTTTTCAACTATAATATGGTTTCTCCTTCTCTAAGAACATGACACATACTCACCCTAGGTCTGAAACACTCTTCCTCTCTATTTTTACCTCATCATGTTTTAAATCTCGAACATTTCCTCCTCCAGGAAGTCTTCTCTGATACTCCTTGGTGAGATTCTCCTGCCTTACGTGCTCACAGGATTCTCTAACACTCATCATGCTTGGAACTAGAAATTATCATGCTTGTTGGCGATATGTCTTTTCTTATGGACTTTCAACTCAATAAAGTCAGGAATAGTGACTGTCTTATTCACAGTTGGGTCCTTATTGCTCCACAACAGCCTTGACACTTAACAGTTCTGCAGTAAATGTTTAACTATTTCAGTCCCAGAAGAAAAACTGGCGTCTTAGAGATGTAGTTCTCTCTCTAGGCACATGGCCTCTGAGAATTTGGGATATCTTATGAACACTTCAGACACTGTGTAGGGCTCACATCCAAGATTTAATTCGCTATCTAAAAATTAGGTTAGCATTCTCCTGAGAACAAGCCTCAGGAGATAAGATTTCTGGGATTTTTGCTTTATGAAGTTAGGAAAGCATTTCTTGTGGTGTTTTGACCTCACAGATTCCAGTAACATCTGGAACCTAAAATGCAAAGTCATGTATATTTATGAGAAAAAAAAAGTGGCCAAAGCTATGAAATAATCCTTTGGGCAGATTCCAAATAAATTTGTTTTAACCAATGAGAAGAGGGCATAGGGAATATTATTTATACAGGGATTGCTTTAAAGTATGAAACGGATGCCAGCAAATCCCCTGTACCCCGAAGTATTTGCCTCAAATTCCACTTGTAACATTTTGGATAAAAGCAATTGCCTCTTTTGAAATGCAAATATCATTAGGGGATAAAGGAGGCAGAGCTAAGGAGACAGCATGATGAGCTGCTGCTAATGTTCCTTTGTCCCCCATTTTCTTTTCACAATTTTGTGTGACTTAGTAAAGCATCTCCTTCCCAAACTGACAGATAAGTTGAGAATAGGCTCCATGAGAAGGAAAAGGAAAGAAAGACAAGACAGAAGAATTACTCCCAGACGGATCCTTCTTGGGAATGGGATGGAGAATCCTGAGTACCAGGCAAGCAGGAAATGCCACAGAATGTCAGGGAAGGAGAAAGAGAGCCCTGTGTAGGCAGGAAGGAAAACTTCATAGAAGTTGCCTCTTGTTCACAATGTTTCCCGGGACAAGTTTATCTATTTCATTCAGCTTTGTTTAATGAGCTGCACATACCGCTATCCTACTCTCTTAATTTGAAATAAAAGATTTTTTTTAAAAGAGAGCTGTGTTGAAGTATAATTGGCATATGATAAACTGCACATATGCACTTTAAATTTTATTAAAATAAAATTTGATATATGAATACACCTGCGAAATTATCACCACAGTCAAGATAATGAACATAACCACCCCCCCCAAAAAAAAACTTTCTTCTTGCCTCTTTGTAAATCCTTCCTCTTGCCCCTTCCCATCCTTTCCCTCTAGGCAACTATTGATTGGCTTTCTTTTTTGGGGAGAGGTGTTTATCTTTTTTAAAAAATTTTTATTGAAGTATAGCTGATTTACAATGTTGTGCTATAGCTGATTTGCTTTCTATCACCCTGCATTAGTTTGCATTCTCTTGAATTTTTCTATACAGAGAACTATACTGTATGTATTCCTTTCATTTGGCATAATTATTTTGAGATTCATCCATGTTGCATGTATTAATAGTTCATTACTTTTTTATTTCATTGTATGGATATGCCACATTTTGTTTATTTATTTATCTGTTGATGTATATTTGGATTGTTTCCCATTTTTGGCTATTACATATAAAGCTACTATGAACATTCATGGATAATTCTGTATAAGTCTCTGTGTGGACATATGATTTTAGTTCTTTTGGGTAAGTATCAAGGGCTAGAACGACTGAGTCATATTGTAGGAGTATTTTAACTTTTTAAGAAACTGCCAAACAATTTTCCAAAGTGATTGTATCATTTTACATTCCCACCAGCAGTATATGAGAATTCCAGTTTCTCTGCATCCTTGCCAACATTTGGTATGGTCATACTGTTTAATTTCAGCCATTCTAATCATGTGTAGTAGGGTTTCCTTGAGGTTTTAATTTGTATTTCCCTAATGACTGATGATGTTGAAGGTCTTTTCATGTGCTTATTTGCGATCTGTATATCTTTGGTGATGTGTCTATTCACATCCTTTTCCCATTAAAAAATTGGGTTGTTTTCTTATTTTTGAGTTTTGAGAGTTCTTTATATATCCTGGATATAAGCCTTTTATCAAATATATGCTTTGCAAATATTTTTTTCTCAGTCTTTCAGTAGACTTTTTGTTCTCTTAACAATGTCTTCCAAAGAAAAGAAGTTTTTAACTTAGATGAAGTGCAATTTACCAATTTTTGCTTTTATGGACTATGCTTTTGGTATCGTATCCATGAAAGCTTTGTCTAAATCAAAGTCACAAAGATTTTCTCCTATGTTTTCTTCTAGAAATGTTTACAGTTTTGGTTTTTGTGTTTGGGTCTGTAATCCATTTTGACTTAATTTTTGTATATGGTGGAGGATTGGACAGGAGTTCTATATTTTGGTTTATGGATATCCAATTGTTCCAGTATCATTTGTTGAAAACACTATCCATTCTCCACTCAATTGTCTTTGCAACTTTTTCAAAACACAATTATTCATATATGTGTGGGCCTATTTCTGAACTCTATTCTCTGCCTTTCATTTATTTTTCTAATATTTATACTAATAGCTTATTGTCTTGATTATTGTAGCTTTATAATAAGTCTTGAAATCAGGTAGTATTAGCCTTCCAAACTTGTCTTTTTCAAAGTTATTTTTGGCTAGTCTAGGACATTTGCTTGCTACCATATCAAGTTTAAAATCAGCTTGTGAATTTCAACAACGAGAAAACCGTGCTGGGATTTGAATAGGAATTGCATTGAATCTAAAGAACAATTTGGGGAGGACTGAAATCTTAACAACTTTCAGTCTTTCAACCCGTGAACAAAGCATATATCTCTATTCATTTGACTTAAATTTTCCACAGCTAATTTTATAGATTTCAATGTATATGTTTTTTAATATCTGTCAGATTTACTCCTAGGTATTTCATGTTTGATACTGTTATAAATAATTTTTTAAAATTCCAATTTTTGAATGTTCCTTGCTAGTAAATAGAAATATTACTGATTTCTAATGTGGATCTTATATACTACAACCTTGCTAAATTCAATTAATTCTAGTAGCTTTTAAAAATAGATTCCAACAGATTTTCTAAACAATTGTACCCAATGTTGTCTATAAGGACAATTTTACTTCTCTCTTTCCAATCTGGATGACTTTTATTTCCTATTCCTCCTTTGTGGTACTGACTAGAACCCCCAGTACAATGTTGAATAGACTGGGTGAGAACAGACATCTTTGTTTGTTCTAGATCTTAGGAGAAAAACATTCAGTCTTTCACCATTAAGTATGATGTTAATATTAAGCTTTTCTAGATTACTAGTATCTGGCTGAGAAAGTTCCCTATTTCCAGTTTGCTGAGGGTTTTTTTAAAACATAGAAACAAATGTTGGACTTTGTCAGTGCTTTCTCTGCATCTATTAAAATGATCATATGCTTTTTCTTTTTAACAACTTTTAAAAAAGTTTAGTAGGCTGAATTACATCAATTAATTTTCCAGTGTTAAGCCAATCTTACATACATGGAATGAATTCTATTTGGTCATGCTGTATTGCACTTTTTATATACTGTTGGATTCAGTTTGATAAAATTTTGTTTAGAATGTTTGCATGTATGTTCATGAGAGATTTTGATCTGTGTAGTTTTTAAAAATGGTAATCTCTCTGGGTTTTGGTATCAGGGTAATGCTGACCTTGTAGAATGAGGTGGGATGTATTCCTTCCTCTTCACTTTTGTGGAAGAGTTTGTGTAGTATTGATATTATTTCTTCATTGAATATCAAGTAGAACTTCCTTGAATATTCCTTAAATATTCAGTAGAACTTAAATATTCAGTGAAGCCATCTGAGCCTGGAGTTTTCTTTTCGGGAAGGTATTTAACAACAAGTGAAGTTTTTCTTTTCTTTTTTTCTTTTTAATAGATATAGAGCTATTCAGTTTGTCTATTTCTTTTTGCGTGGGTTTGGTGTTGGTCCATTTTATCTAAATTATCAAGTTTATTATCATAGAGTTGTGAATTGTATTTCTTTACTATTTGTTTACTATCTGTAGAATGTATAGTGAAATAGCCATTCTCATTCTGGATATTGGTAATTTGTGTTTTCTTTTCCTGATCAGTCTGGCTAGGGGGTTATCAGTTTTATTGATCATATCATAGGATTAGCTTTTAGTTTTACAGATTTTCTCTACTGTGCTTCTATTACCTATTTCACTGATTTTTATTTCAATCTTTATTATTTCATTTCTTCTATTTTTTTTTCCTAGTTTAAGCTGAAAACAGGCCACTGGTAAGATACCTTTATTCTTTTCTAATTTAGGCATTTAAAGCTATAAATTTCCCCCTAAGTAATGCTTTTGTAGCATTCCCCAAATTTGGATACGCTGTACTTTCATTTTTGTTCAGTTCAAAATACTTTCTAACTTCCCTTTTGATTTCTTCTCTGACTCATGGATTATTTAGAAGTATGCATGTTATTTAATGTTCAAATAATTGGAGATTTTTCAGAGATATTGGTAATTTAATTTTACTGTGGTCAGAGAGCACTCTTTATATGACTTGAATCCTTTTAAATTTACTGAGATGTATCTTATGGCCCAGAATTTGGTCAAGTGTGGTAAATTTTCCTTGTGCACTTGAAAAGGGTGTGAATACTGCTATTGTTGGGTGGAGTGTCAGGTCAAGTTGGTTGACTATGTTGTTCAAGTCTTTTCTATTTTTACTGATTTTTATCTCTATTTGTTCTACTAGGTATTGAGAAAGGAGCTTTAAGATCTCTGACTATAGTTACGGATTTGTCTATTTCTCCTTGAAGTTCTAATTTGATGAATAAACCCTTATTATGGTTATGCCCTCTTGATGAATTGATCTCTTCATCATTATGAAATGACCTTCTTTACCACTGGTAATATGCTTTTCTCTGAATGTTACTGATATTAATCTAGTCACTTCAGCTTTCTTTCTTTTTCTTTTTCTTTTTTTTGCGGTACGCGGGCTTCTCCCTGTCGTGGCCTCTCCCGTTGCGGAGCACAGGCTCCAGACGTGCAGGCCCAGCGGCCACGGCCCACGGGCCCAGCCGCTCTGCGGCATGCAGGATCCTCCCGGACCGGGGCACAAACCCGCATCCCCTGCATCGGCAGGCCGACTCTCAACCACTGCGCCACCAGGGAAGCCCCAGCTTTCTTTTGATTAGTACAACATGATATACATTTTCAATTGTTTTACTTTTAACTTATTTATGTCTTTATAGTGAATAAATATTTTTTATAGGTAGCACATAGTTGCATCTTACTTTTCCCAATCAATCTGACAATTTCTACCTTTTGACTTTAATTATGTGTTTATTGGATACTTTAGGCTTCCTCACAGCTCATTTTTAAAATTCATTTTTCTCTATTTCATTTGGTAGGTTCTACTGTTGTGTTTAAGTTCACTAATCTTTTCTTCTGAAATGTCTAATATGCCATTAATTCTATCCAGTTATTTTTCACCTTAGACATGATAGGTTTTTTTGTATAAAAGTTCAATTTGGGTCATTTTATTTCTTTCATGTGTCTACCTAACTCTTTGAACATATGGGATGTTTTAATATCCTTAGTTTTTGAAAATTGAAATCTCTCTGGGTTTTGGTATCAGAGTGATGCTGACCTTGTAGAATGAGTTGGGATTAAGAACAGGACTAATTTTCTTACATTAAAGTTTCTTCAATGATTATAATCAATACGACTCGAGTTTCTTTAATGTGTACTCCAGTTTTTTTAATAAGATTCAAAAAGTCTTAACACATATATCAATTAATATACAAATTATGAAAAATAAAATAAAATTTTAAATATACAAATTAGGGGCTTCCCTGGTGGCGCAGTGGTTGAGAGTCCACCTGCCGATGCAGGGGACGCGGGTTCGTGCCCCGGTCCGGGAAGATCCCACGTGCCGCGGGGCGGCTGGGCCCGTGAGCCATGGCCGCTGAGCCTGCGCGGCCGGAGCCTGTGCTCCGCAACGGGAGAGGCCACAACAGTGAGAGGCCCGCGTACTGCCAAAAAAATAAAAAATAAAAAAAAATAAAAATAAAAAATATACAAATTAGGATCATAAGCAAAGGTTGTTTTCCCGCCTAGGTCTCACCACTGCTTCCGGGCTGGCTCAGCTTCCCTGGCAGGCTATTATCTGTCTCCTACATGTTCTTCTGCCCTCCACCCTCCATTCTCTGTGATTCTCTCTCTTTCTCTCTCATTCTTTCTGTCTCTCTTTCAATTTCTCTTTCTTACTACATTGGGACACAAGACATGTACACTCTATTCCTAGAATTATTACTATGCCCATGAAACACCGGCTAAGTCACTTCAACCCACTGACTTTAAACAAAATAATAATATAAAGGTTAAATTAGTTGCCACCTCTCTATATGATGGAAATCCTGGTGCTAGGTAATACAGTTGTAGATAAAGGTTCTCAAGGTTAACAGATTTTATCTGTTTAATCCTTCCCTGTAGGCTGTCTCTCATTAAATGCCTGCAGGGGCTTAGGGCTAGGGAATGTGCTATACTGGGGGAGGTTTGGGGGTGGGTTGCGGGGAGGAAAGAACTACCAAGGAAAAGGAGCCCCCAGGTAGTTTTTGATCTTACAGTGCTAGTCACTTAAATGCAGATTTTGCTTTGGGCTATTAGAAGAGTTGCTAGGGCCCTTTATAATTGGATAGTATTTATTACAAAGAAGGCACTTTTATGTGTTTGTGTATATATTCAACTGACCTAGTATATTTGGATGTAAACACTAAGAATGTTTTGAATTTTTAGCCAGTCCCTTTGGTAGCCACTTTTACAGAGACAATGACCCAGGCTGCCCCAAATGGGCCCAGGATAAATAGCTTTGCCTGGCTTTCCGTAGCCACCTTTTTCAATCATTTCTTTAAAGTGTAGTAGTCAGATTACATGAGTTTGTTAGTACTTTAAACCTGGCAGGACAGGGACCTCTAACCCTCTGTTTCTTCATCTGAAATGTGAGAACACTCTACTCCCTACATAGGGTTATTGTGGAAATTAAACAAGATGGTGCATGTAAAACATTTAGTACAGTTCCTGGCATGTGGTAAGCTCTCAATTACTGTCAGCTACTATCATTATTCATCATCTAATAACTACTTGGTGAGTACCCACTATATACTTAGCCCTGGACTAGGTTCTGTGATGTTCTAGTGAAAAAGCCATCATCCCTGCACTGCAGTCTAGAGCAAAGTCAGCAAAATTTTTCCACGAAGGGCCAGAAGGTAAATATTTTAGGCTTTGTGGGACATACTGCCTCTCTCACAACTACTCAATATTGTATTATAGCTTAAAAGCAGCCCACATATGAGACATAGATGAAAGGATATGGCTGTGTTCCTACAGCTCCAGTAGTTTGCCAACCCCTGGCCTAGAGGGAAGACAGATATTCAAAGGGGCCATTACGATACAGTGTGATAAGTGCTCTGATAGAGTAAGTGGAGAATAATCTAGTCCCTCGCTACTCCAAGTATGGTCCTCAGACCAGCAGCATTGATATAACCATGGAGCTTGTTAGCAATGCAGAATCTCATACCCCGCCTCAGAACTGTTAAATCAGAGTCTGCATTTAATAAGAGAAGCTCTGGTAGGGGGCCACTTCATAGAAGGAAAAGCATCTGATCTTAAAGCTGGACAAGTAGGAGATTTCCAGGTGATGTGTGGGGCCTGGGGACATCTTTCAGGCAGAAATCACAGTCAGTGCAAAGGCCCGGAGGTGAGGGAGAGGTGTTTGAGGAACCCAAGAAGTTGAAGACCTTGTTGGCGTCGTTCAGATGTTAACACTACTCTAGGTTAGAAGAGATTTAAGCAACATAACAGTCAAAAGCAGTGACTCGATTCTGTCTAGATCCTGTGTTAAAGAAACCAACTCTTAAAAGATATTTTTGAGACAATTAGAAAATTTGAACATAGAGTGGGTGTTAATACCACTGATTGTGAAAATGGCTTTGTGTTTATATAAGAAAATGCCTACTTATTAGAGATACACATGGAAAGATTTAGGGGCAAAATGACCTGACCATGGGAATTGGCTTGAAAGAGTATTCACCAAAAAAGAAGACAGATAAAAAGGAACAGATGAAGCAAGTGGCACAGAAAGTGAATAATGGTTGAATCAGGGGATGAGCACATGGGTTCATTATATTATTCTCTCCTCTTTTGTGTACTTTTGACAACTTTCATAATAAAAAGTTAAAAAAGAATTTAGGACTTCATCAAATCTCTTATCTTTGCTTTTATGTGCAGTTCATGATTAAACCATCCCAAGAGCTATGCACAAAGCAATACCTTCCCTTCTTTGAAGGCAATTCAGAGGCCCTTGACAGAAGGTCACTTTGAGACCTGGTGGAGCTACATGCATTTTCTTTTATTGGAAAGAACAGAAAAACAATAGCTTTATGGAGGTTTTGACTCCATTTCTTTAAGCAGATGCATCTGAGCCTGGGCACAGGGGCCTCGGCCCAGAGGTAGCACAGACCCTCACCCAGAGGCCCCTGTGGTGCAGGCACAGCCAGGCCTGCAGCCTGGTGGGCAGTATTCTGCAATGGACACATGAAGAATGTGCACTCCCGTGATCCTGGGTTTGGAATCATACGTATACAACGGTGGCTTTTGATGGTGAAGATTACAGATTTTTCAGTGAGTGACATTTACTGTAACTCTGAGAAGATCAGTAATAAGGAAATGAGAACAGCAAAAGGAGATGGCTTTGGAGCCACCATTTATCAGCTCTGTAGCCTTGAGAAAGCTATTAAGTTTCTCAAGGCCTCATTTCATCATCTGTAAAATTATTTCACCTACTCAATTGGATTGCTGTGAAGATTTAATGAGATAATTTGTATAAAGGCTTGGTCTCATTTGGAGCTGTAAGAAGTAATCAATAAATGCATTTTTTCTGAGTTGGACTTCTTTGTATTCTCCCTTATTTCTTATGTGGTTTGTAAAGCTTATTTTTGGATCTCAAATTTTACTGTTCCCGTGGTACCCTGTCTTCATCTCTAATGCAAAAAGTGGCCCTTTAGCATGTATCTCTTAACCTGGATCTTCTTCCTGCCTGGAATGTTGACACGATTCCTAGAGGTGAAGCAGCCATCTTGCCATCCTGAGGATTAGCCTACAACCTAAGGGTGTCAGGGCAGAAGGATAGAAACCTTGGTCCTCAGTGGCAATGTGGGACTGTACCAAGGCTGGACTACCCACAGAATTTCACCTTTAAAGAACATACATCTGGGCTTCCCTGGTGGCACAGTGGTTAAGAATCTGCTTGCCAATTCAGGGGACACAGGTTCCAGCCCTGGTCTGAGAAGATCCCACATGCTGCAGAGCAACTAAGCCCATGCGCCACAACTACTGAAGCCTGTGCGCCTAGAGCCCGTGCTCCGCAACAGGAGAAGCCACCGCAATGAGAAGCCCACGCACCATGACTAAGAGTAACCCCATTCACCGCAGCTAGAGAAAGCCTGTGCACAGCAACGAAGACATGGTGCAGCCAAAAATAAGTTTATTAAAAAAAATAAAGAACATACATCCTAGAATTTTAAACTCCAACTGTCTCTAACGTAAGAAAGAAAGAAAATAGGTATAGGTAAGGAAGTATGGCAGAATACTGATAAATGATGAATCTGGAGAATGGATACATGGATTCACTATATTTTTCTCTCTACTTCTGTGTGTGTGTATGTGTGTGCACATGTGTGTGAAAATTTTCATAATAAAAAGCTTTTTAAAATTTTAACTTCAAGAAATTTCCCATCTTGATTATTTTGTGAAGCTCCAGCTCATAATTAAGCTCTTCCAAGAGCAGAGCACAATGGTTTTCTGTTAGCAGAGTTTTCACTGGCCTCATCCATATACTCCAGACCTGCCTCCATATTCCTGCCATGCTGCTGCCCTCTGCTGGCCCCTGCCATGGTGTGTGCCTGAGGTTAAGCGTTCCACCATGTCAAAGGGTCCTGGTTTGTAAGCTCTATCTACTGAACGTTTTCAGGGAGAGATCTGTTTTTTGATTTCAGATGATGTTTGATAAGTGAGTGTCCCTTCTATTCTAAAATTCTTAAAGCCTGCTTTTTTCAAGGCACCATGAATGCTCAAAAATGGCATATGGGGAGATACAAGAGACATAAAACCCTGCCTCTGAGGTTCATGTTATGGGGACGAGGATTCATAAGCTTCCCCCTGGAGCTGATGCCCTCCATTTCATTCTCACTTCTCTGATTTCTTCAGTTTTCTACTCATGGAGATGTTCTGGGATATATTTCTGAAATCCCATCCTTTCTGCTTTTATTTAATCTTAGGCTTCATGGGTGTGATAGTGGTGAAATATTTGAGAACAGAATGACTATTTAAGATGGGCCAGGAAGAGATAAAGGGCTAGGTGCTGGTTGATTTACAAGGAGGTTGTTGAATCATTTCTGTGATCCCAGAACAGAATAGATCCCAGAATAGAATAGAAATTGTACCACTAGGTTGACTGGCAAGAGACTGAGGAACTTGCACTATTTTTTCAAGTTGAGGAAAAACTGACAGGTTCATACGCTCACCTTAATATAATTAAGGTTGTGGAAATTGCCTTTTAGGACGGAGTTTTTTTTGTATGCACTTCCTCAAATTCCCCACGGCTTCTGGGCAATTAAAGACAGGGTTTTACAAGCAGGTTGTGTTTTCTATGTCCATTCATTCAGGAGCAGATAAAATAAAATTGTTTTGTTACTCATGGCAAATGGAAGTTGTCTAATTCCTGTTTACTCATGGACATGAGGGGTACATATTAAAGACAGAGGGGAACTTTTAGGGATTATCTAATTCACTCTTCTCATTTTACAAACATGAAAACAGAGGGCCATGTGAGATGGGGAGATTTACCAGATGTCTCATTGCTAGCTCAGTGGTAGGCAGGCACTGGAGTTTAGATATCTTTTTAAGTGCACTTGGAACATTTACCAGGATAGATCATGTCCTGGATCATAAAAGAAACCCTAACCAAAATAATTCAAGTCACACAATTATGTACTCTAATCATAATGGAATTAAAACAGAAATCAATAACAAAAGAACAGGAAAATTCCCAAACGTTTGAAAAAAATCAAACACACTGCTAAATAATACATGTGTCAAAAAATAAGTCTCAAAGAAAAGTAGAAAATATTTTGAACTGTATGAAAATGAAAATAGAACATATTAAGATTTGTGGAATGCCACTAAGGCAGTGCTTAAAGGGAAATTTATGGCATTAAATGCTTATATTAGAAAATAAGTGTTTCAGATTAATAATCTCAACTCCCATCTTAAGGAACTAGAAAAAGAAGAGCAAAATAAACCCCAAGCAAGCATAAAGAAAGATAAAAGTAGAAGTTAACTGAACTGAAAACAGGAAAAAAAAAAATCAATAAACAGCTGGTTTTGATAAATATTGGTAAACTTGTGGACAAAGCCTGTCACCTGCCATATCAGTAAACAAAGGATGCTGAGGCCATCAAGCCATCAGCCAGTGCAGCCACCCCCAGTAGTGCACCCCGAGGGGACTCAGGATGGAGGAAAACAGGATACTGGCCCTAGACGGTTAAGGTGCATATCAAAGGAATAATTACAATAAATCCAGACACTTGCATCTTCCCATACATAGAAAGGTATTAAGTTCATTAACTTGAGATGTCTGGTTTTCTTTAATTAGCAGTAATCTTTTGATGTTCTGACTACCTGGGTTTTTTGTTGTTTTTTTTTTTGCAAAAACTTCTGTATACCTGGCTCCTCCCTTACCTCTTCGGAATAGTCCCTCAGAGCTATCTGAGAGGCTGTCTCTCTGCTTTAAGTCCTCAGTAAGCCCATTGTATAAGACATAATTTTCAACTTTTAGGTTGTACATTTTTTTCAGTCGACAAACTTGTAGCGAGACTGCCAAAGGAGACGGAGAAGAAAGAGGAGAGTAACCACCCTCTTGGAGCTTTAGCACTGAAAGTCCTGCATCCCAGGAAATGCCCCATTCCTGAACAACCTGGGATGATTGGTCACCCTGCAACAAATTACCCAGGGATGGAAAAAGATTTCACTCCAGACCTGCAGAGGATAAAAAGGAAATACTAAAAACAACTCTACACACAGAAAGTCAACAAATCCTGATGAAATGGACTGTTTCTTTGAAAACCACAAATTATAAAAACTCACCCAAGATGAAATAGACAACATGAATAACTTGATAAGTACTAAAGAAACTGAATTCATAGTTAACAACCTCCTGTAAAAGAACTCTCCAGGCCCAAATGGTTTCACTGGCAAATTCTACTAATCATTTAAAGAAGAAATAGCACAAATTCCTTATAATCTCTTCTAAAAAAATAGAATAGGAAGGAGTATTTCCCATCTTGTTATTTGATTACTTAATTACTCTGATACCAGAACCAGAAAAGAGATTAGAAGAAAACCACAGCCCAATATCCCTCATGAACATAGGTGCAAAAATTTTCAATGAGGTATTACCAAATTAAATCCAGCTCTTCCTTTCTTCCTTCCTTCCTTTGTACCTTCCTTCCTTTCTACGTTCCTTCCTTTCTACATTCCTTCCTTTCTACCTACCTACCTGTCTATCCATCCATCCATTCACCCACCCATCCATCTACCTACCTATCTATCTCACCATGACCAAGTGCGTCTTATCCTGGTAATGCAAGAAGACTGGCTCAATTTTCAAATAACAATCAATGTAATCCACTATATTAACAATCTAAAGAAGAAAAACGACATGATCTTACCAAGTGGTACAGAAAAAGCTTTTCACAATTCAGCATTTAATCATGATACCAATTTTTGGTGAACTAGAAATAGAAGGTAACATTCTCAACCCAATAAAAAGCATCTACAAAAAATGTACAGCTAACATCATACTTAATGATGAAAAAAATGAATGTATTTCTTCTAAGATCAGAAACAAGACTGGGATGTCTACTCTCCTCACTCCTAGTCAACATGGTATTGAAGTCTAGCTAGTGCAATAAGGCAAGAAAAAAAGGCATACATATTAGAAAGAAAGAAAGAATCATATTACCTGTGAATAGGGATGATTTTAAGAAAATCACAAGGAATCTACAAAAAACAAAAACAAAACCCTCCTAGAACAATAAATGAGTTCACTGATAGAGCAGAATTCAAGGTCAATTCACAGTATCAGCTGTATTTGTTATATACTAGCATGAACAGTTAGAACCTCAAATTTAATACAATAGACCCCCCAAAAACAGAGAGAAAGAAATACTGACATATAAATCTAACAAAACATGTATAGGTTCTGTATGCTGAAAAGTACAAAACTCATGAAAGAAAGCAAAGAATACCTTGAAAAATGCAGATGTAAACCTTGTGAGTTGGAAGTCTCAAAACAGTAAACATGTTAGTTCACCACAAATTAACCTACAAGTTTAATACAATCCCAATACAAATTCCAGAAGAACTTTTTGTTGATGTGGACAGCTTATTCTAAAACTCATATGGAATGGCAAAGAAACTAGAATAGCCAAAAAAATTTTTCAAAAAAAAATAAAGTTTGACCCTAAAGACTCCACACAAAAACTACTAGAATTGATAAACAAATTCAGTAAGATAGCAGGATACAAGATTAACATACAGAAATCTGCTGCATTTATTTACACTAAGAATGAAATTCAGAGAGGGAAAGTTAATTAAAAAATCCCTTTTAAAATTGCATGAAAAAATAAAATACTTAGGAATAAGCCTGACCAAGGGGTAAAAGACTTATATGATGAGAACTATAAAACATTGATAAAGGAAACTGAAGATGATTCAAAGAAATGGAAAGATATCCCATGCTCTTGGATTGGAAGAATTAATATTTTTAAAATGGCCACACTACCCAAAGCAACCTACAGACTTCACTCGATCCCTATCAAACCATCCATGGCATTTTTTACAGAACTAAAACAAATAATCCTAAAATTTATATGGAACCATAGAAGACCCAGAAGTGCCAAGGAAATCCTGAGGAAAAAGAATAAAGCTGAGGCATACTTTCCCAGACTTCAGATAATACTACAAAGCTACAGTAATCAAAACAGTGTGATATTGGCCCCAAACCATCACATGGATCAATGAAACAGAACAGAGAGCCCAGAAATAAATCTACACACATATGGTCAATTAATCTTTGACAAAGGAGTCAAGAATATACAATGGAAAATGACAGTCTCTTCAGCAAGTGGTGTTGGGAAAGCTGGACAGCTGCATGTCAATCAATGAAGTTAGAACAGTCCCTCACACCATATACAAAAATAAACTCAAAATGGCTTAAAGACATAAGTTTAAAACATGACACCATAAAACTCCTAGAAGAGAACATAGGCAAAACATTCTCTCACATAAATGATAGCAATGTTTTCTTAGGTCAGTCTCCCAAGGAAATAGAAATAAAAGCAAAAATAAACAAATGGGACCTAATCGAACTTATAAGCTTTTGCACAGCAAAGGAAACCTAAACAAACCAAAAAACAGCCTATGGACCGGGAGAAAATATTTGCAAATGATGTGACCAACAGGGCTTAATATCCAAAATATACAAACAGCTCATACAACTTAATAACAACAACAAAACAACCCAATCAATAAATGGGCAGAAGATCTAAATAGCCATTTCTCCAAAGAAGACATCCAGATGTCCAACAGGCACATGAACAGATGCTCAACATCGCTAATTATTAGAGAGATGCAAATCAAAACTACAATGAGGTATCACCTCACACTGGTCAGAGTGGCCATCATCAGAAAGTCTACAAATAATAAATGCTGGAGAGGGTGTGGAGAAAAGGGAACTCTCCTACACTGTTGGTGGGAATGTAAATTGGTACAGCCACTATGGAAAACAGTATGAAGGTTCCTTAAAAAACTAAAACTAGAACTACCATATGACCCAACAATCCTACTCCTGGGAATATCTTCAGAAAAAACTCTAATTGGAAAAGATACATGCACCCCAATATGCAGAGCAGAACTATTTACAATAGCCAAGACATGGAAGCAACATAAATGTCCATCAACAGGTGAATGAATACAGAATATGTGGTGTGTATATATATATATATGTATATATATATATATATACACACACAATGGAATATCACTCAGCCATAAAAATGAATGAAATGACCATTTGCAACAACATGGATGGACCTAGAGATTATCATACTAAGTGAAGTAAGTCAGACAGAGAAAGATAAATATCATATGATATCACTTATATGTGGAATCTAAAAAATGATACAAATGAACTTATTTACAAAAGAGAAACAGACTCACAGACATAGAAAAAAAACTTATGGTCACAAAAGGGAAAGGGGTATGGGAGGGATAGATTAGGAGTTTGGGATTAACATATACACACTGCTACATATAAAATAGATAAACAAGGTCCTACTGTATAGCACAAGGAACTATATTTAATATCTTTTAATAAACTATGTTTAATATCTTGTAATAAACTACAAAACAATCGGAAAAAGAATATGTATATGTAAAACTGAATCACTTTGCTGTACACTTGAAACTAATACAACATTGCAAATTAACTATACTTCAATAAAAAAATAACTGATATTAAAAAGACTTCCTCTCTTCACCTACATCAGAGGGAAGGCAGCTCTTGAGAAATGAGGTCTCATGGAAGATACATATCACTTTGTTGTACACCAGAAACTAACACAACATTGTAAATCAAATATACTTCAATAAAAATAAATAAAATTGTATAGCTTAATTCCTCAAACTTTAAGACATACTATACAGCTACAGAAATCAATACAGGAGGACCTTCAAGATGGAGGAGGAGTAAGAAGTGGAGATCACCTTCCTTTCCACAAATACATCACAAATACATCTACATGTGGAAGAACTCCTACAAAACACCTACTGAACACTGGCAGAAGACTTCAGACTTCCCAAAAGGCAAGAAACTCCCCACGTACCTGGCCGTGTGGCTGACACAGTCTTAGGCCTCCGGCCGGGTGTCAGGCCTGAGCCTCTGACATGGGAGAGCCGAGTTCAGGACATTGGACCACCAGAGACCTCCCGGCCCCATGTAACATCAATTGGCGAGAGCTCTCCCAGAGATGTATGTCTCAACGCCAAGACCCAGCTCCACTCAACGACCAGCAAGCTACAGTGCTGGACACCCTATGCCAAACAACTAACAAGACAGGAACACAACCTCACCCATTAGCAGAGAGGCTGCCTAAAATCATAATAAGGCCACAGACACCCCAAAACACACCACTGGACGCGGTCCTGCCTATCAGAAAGACAATTCACCTCACCTCAAAGACAATTCTGCCTCATTCACCAGAACACAGGTACCAGTCCCATCCACCAGGAAGCCTACACAACCCACTGAACCAACCTTACCCACTGGGGGCAGACATCAAAAACAATGGGAACTACAAACATGCAGCCTGCAAAAAAGGAGATCCCAAACCCAGTAAGTTAAGCAAAATGAGAAGACAGAGAAACACACAGCAGATGAAGAAGTAAGGTAAAACCCCACCAGACCAAACAAATGAAGAGGAAATAGGCAGTCTACCTGAAAAAGAATTCAGAGGAATGATAGTAAAGATGGTCCACAATCTTGGAAATAGAATTGTGAAAACACAAGAAACGTTTAACAAGGACCGAGAAGAACTAAAGAGCAAACAAACAATGATGAACAACACAATAAATGAAATTAAAAATTCTCTAGAAGGAATCAATAGCAGAATAACTAAGGCAGAAGACCAGATAAGTGACCTGGAAGATAAAATAGTGGAAATAGCTACCACAGAGCAGAATAAAGAAAAAAGAATGAAAAGAACTGAGGACAGTCTCAGAGACCTCTGGGACAACATTAAACACACCAGCATTCGAATTACAGGGGTCCGAGAAGAAGAAGAGAAAAAGAAAGGGACTGAGAAAATATTTGAAGAAATTATAGTTGAAAACCTCCCAAATATGGGAAAGGAAATAGTCAATCAAGTCCAGAAAGCACAGAGAGTCCCATACAGGATAAATCCAAGGAGAAACATGCCAAGACACATATTAATCAAACTATCAAAAATTAAATACAAAGAAAAAATATTAAAAGCAACAAGGGAAAAGCAACAAATAACATACAAGGGAATCCCCATACGGTTAACAGCTGATCTCTTAGCAGAAACTCTGCAAGCCAGAAGGGAGTGGCAGGACAAATTTAAAGTGATGAAAGGGAAAAACCTGCAACCAAGATTACTCTACCCAACAAAGATCTCATTCAGATTCTATGGAGAAATTAAAACCTTTACAGACAAGCAAAAGTTAAGAGAACTCAGCACCACCAAACCAGCTTTACAACAAATGCTAAAGGAACTTCTCTAGGCAGGAGACACAAGAGAAGGAAAAGACCTACAATAACAAACCCAAAACAATTAAGAAAATGGTAATAGGAACATACATATCGCTAACTACCTTAAATGTAAATGGTTAAATGCCACAACCAAAAGACACAGACTGGCTGAATGGATACATAAACAAGATCCATATATATGTTGTCTTCAAGAGACCCACTTCAGACCTAGGGACACACATAGACTGAAAGTGAGGGAATGAAAAAAGATATTCCATGCAAATGGAGATCAAAAGAAAGCTGGAGCAGCAATTCTCATATCAGACAAAATAGACTTTAAAATAAAGACTATTACAAGAGACAAAGAAGGACACTACATAATGACCAAGGGATCAATCCAAGAAGAAGATATAACAATTGTAAATATTTATGCACCCAACATAGGAGTACCTCAATACATAAGGCAAATGCTAACAGCCATAAAAGGGGAAATCGACAGTAACACAATAACAGTAGGGGACTTTAACACCCTACTTTCACCAAGGGACAGATCAACCAAAATGAAAATAAATAATGAAACACAAACTTTAAATGATACATTAAACAAGATGGACTTAATTAATATTTATAGGACATTCCATGTAAAAACAACAGAATACACATTCTTCTCAAGTGCTCATGAAACATTCTGCAGAATAGATCATATCTTGGATCACAAATCAAGTCTTGGTAAATTTAAGAAAATTGAAATCATATCAAGCATCTTTTCTGACCACAATGCTATGAGACTAGATATCAATTAAAGGAAAAAAAACTGTAAAAAATACAAACACATGGAGGCTAAACAATATGCTACTAAATAACCAACAGATCACTGAAGAAATCAAAGAGGAAATCAAAAAATACCTAGAAACACATGACAATGAAAACACAACGGCCCCAGACCTATGGGATGCAGCAAAAGCAGTTCTAAGAGGGAAATTTACATAAATACAATCATACCTCAGGAAACAACAAAAATCTTAAACAACCTAATCTTACATGTAAAGCAAGTAGAGAAAGAACAAAAAAACCCCAAAGTTAGCAGAAGGAAAGAAATCATAAAGATCACATCAGAAATAAATGAAAAAGAAATGGTGGAAACAATAGCAAAGATCAATAAAACTAAAAGTTGGTTCTCTGAGAACATAAACAAAATTGATAAACCATTAGCCAGACTCATCAAGAAAAAAAGGGAGAAGACTCAAATCAACAGAATTTGAAATGAAAAAGGGGAAGAAACAACTGACACTGCAGAAACACAAAGCTTCATGAGAGATTACTATAAGCAACTCTATGCCAATAAAATGGACAACCTGGAAGAAATGGACAAATTCGTAGAAAAGCACAACCTTCCGAGACTGAACCAGGAAGAAATAGAAAATATGAACAGACCAATCACAAGCACTGAAATTGAAACTGTGGTTAAAAATCTTCCAACAAACAAAAGCCCAGGACCAGATAGACTCACAGGAGAATTCTATCAAACATTTAGAGAAGAGCTATCCTTCTAACACCTATCCTTCTCACACTCTTCCAAAATATAGCAGAGGGAGGAACACTCCCAAACTCATTCTACGAGGTCACCATCACGCTGATATCAAAACCAGAAAAAGATATCACAAAGAAAGAAAACTACAGGCCAATATCACTGATGAATATAGATGCAAAAATCCTCAACAAAATGCTAGCAAACAGAAACCAACAGCACATTAAAAGGATAATACACCACGATCAAGTGGGTTTATCCCAGGAATGAAAGGATTCTTCAATATATGCAAATCAATCAATGTGATACACCATATTAACAAACTGAAGGATAAACACCATATGATCACCTCAAGAGACGCAGAAAAAGCTTTTGACAAAATTCAACACCCATTTATGATAAAAACCCTCCAGAAAGTAGGCAGAGAGGGAACTTACCTCAACATATAGAGGCTGTATATGACAAACCCACAGCCAACATCATTCTCAATGGTGGAAAATCTGAAACCATTTCCACTAAGATCAGGAACAAGACAAGGTTGCCCACTCTCACCACTATTATTCAACATAGTTTTGGAGGTTTTAGCCACGGCAATCAGAGAAGAAAAACAAATAAAAGGAATAAAAATCGGAAAAGAAGAAGTAAAACTGTCACTGTTTGCAGATGACATGATACTATACAAAGAGAATCCTAAACATGCTACCAGAAAACTACTAGAGCTAATCAATGAATTTGGTAAAGTAGCAGGATACAAAATTAATGCACTGAAATCTCTTGCATTCCTATACACTAATGATGAAAAATCTGAAAGAGAAATTAAGGAAACACTCCTATATACCATTGCAACAAAAAGAATAAAATACCTAGGAATAAACCTACCTAGGGAGCAAAAAGACCTGTGTGCAGAAAACTATAAGACACTGATGAAAGAAATTAAAGATGATACAAACAGAAGGAGAGATATACCATGTTCTTGGATTGGAAGAATCAACATTGTGTAAATGACTATACTATCCAAAGCAATCTACAGATTGAATGCAATCCCGATCAAACTACCAATGGCATTTTTCACAGAACTAGAAGAGAACATTTCACAATTTGTATGGAAACGAAAATGACCCCGAATAGACAAAGCAATCTCGAGAAAGAAAAACGGAGCTGGAGGGATCAGGCTCCCTGACTTCAGACTATACTACAAAGCTACAGTAATCAAGACAGTATGGTACTGGCACAAAAGCAGAAATATAGATCAATGGAACAGGATAGAAAGCCCAGAGATAAACCCATGCCCATATGGTCACCTTATTTTTGATAAAGGAGGGAAGAATATACTGTGGAGAAAAGACAGTCTCTTCAATAAGTGATGCTGGGAAAACTGGACAGCTACATGTAAAAGAATGAAATTAGAACAGTCCCTAACATCATACACAAAAATAAACTCAAAATGGATTAAAGACCTAAATGTAAGGCCAGACACTATAAAATTCTTGGAGGAGAACATAGGCAGAACACTCTGTGACATAAATCACAGCAAGATCATTTTTGACCCACCTCCTAGAGAAATGGAAATAAAAACAAAAATAAACAAATGGGACCTAATGAAACTTAAAACTTTTGCACAGCAAAGGAAACCATAAACAAGATGAAGAAACAACCCTCAGAATTGGAGAAAATATTTTCAAATGAAGCAACTGACAAAGGATTAATCTCCAAAATTTACAAGCAGCTCATGCAGCTCAATATCAAAAAAACAAACAACGCAATCCAAAAATGGGCAGAAGACCTAAATAGACATTTCTCCAAAGAAGATATACAGGTTGCCAACAAACACATGAAAGGATGCTCAACATCACTAATCATTAGAGAAATGCAAATCAAAACTACAATGAGGTATCACCTCACACTGGTCAGGATGGCCAGCATCAAAAAATCTACAAACAATAAATGCTGGAGAGGGTGTGGAGCAAAGGGAACCCTCTTGCACTGTTGGTGGGAATGTAAATTGATACAGCCGCTATGGAGAACAGTATGGAGGTTCCTTAAGAAACTAAAAATGGAACTGCCATATGACCCAGCAATTCCACTACTGGGCATATACCCTGAGAAAACCATAAATCAAAAAGACAAATGTAGCACAATGTTTACTGTAGCACTGTTTACAATAGCCAGGACATGGGAGCAACCTAAGTGTCCATCAACAGATGAATCGATGAAGAAGATGTGGCACATATATACAATGGAATATTACTCAGCCATATAAAGAAACGAAATTGTGTTATTTGTACTGAGGTGGATGGACCTAGAGTCTGTCATACAGAGTGAAGTAAGTCAGAAAGAGAAAAACAAATACCATATTCTAACACATATATATGGAATCTAAAAAAGAAAAAAAATTTGTTCTGAAGAATCTAGGGGAAGGACAGGAATAAAGAAGCAGATGTAGAGAACGGACTTGAGGACATGGGGAGGGGGAAGGGTAAGCTGGGACGAAGTTAGAGAGTGGCATGGACATATATACACTACCAAATGTAAAATAGATAGCTAGTGGGAAGCAGCCACATAGCACAGGGAGATCAGCTTGATGCTTTGTGACCACCTAGAAGGCTGGGATAGGGAGGGTGGGAGGGAGACGCAAGAGGGACAGGATATGGGGATATATGTATACGTATAGCTGATTCACTTTGTTATAGAGTAGCAACTAACACAACAATGAAAAGCAATTATACTCCAATAAAGATGTTAAAAAAATAAGGAAATCAAGACTGTGGTATTGGTGAAGGAACAAACCATAGACCAATGAGACAGCATAGAGAGAACAGAAATAGACCTACACAGATATGACCAATTGATGTCCAACAGAGGTTCAAAGGCAATTCAATGGAGAAAGGATTATCTTTTCAACAAATAGTGTTGGAACAACTGGATATCCATATGTAAAAAAACCCAAAACAACCTAATCTTCACATCTACACAAAACTTAATTCAAATAGATCATAGATCTAATTGTAAAAGATAAAACTATAGAACTTTTAGAGAAAAACATAGGAGAAAATCTTCATGATCTTGGTTAGGCAAAGAATTCTTAGATAAGACACTAAAAGTATGATTCACAATAGAAAATATTGGTAAATTAGACTTCAACAAAGTTAAAAACTTTTGCTCTGATAAAGATATTGTTAACAGAATGAAAATACATACTACACTCTTGGATAAAATATGTATAAATCACATATCAAAGGTCTTGTATGCACAGTATATAAAAAGCTCTCAATATTTAATGGGAGGAGGATTGATCCAGCAATCACACTGTTAGGTATCTTCCCTATAGGGAAATAAAAACTTTTGTTCATGCAGCTCTATTGAAAATCAACCAAAACTGTAAATAACCCAAAGGTCCATCAAAAGATGAATAAATACAAACTGTGGTATGTCCATACAATGGAATTTTACTCAGCAATAGAAAGGACTGAACTATTGATACATGTAGCAACCTGGATTTTCTTCAACGCATTATGCTAAATGATAAAAAAGCCATTCTCAAAAGGTTATACACTGTATTATTCCATTATACAACATTTTTGAAAGGACTGAAGCATAGTGCCAGAGAACAGATTAGGGGTGGTGATTACAAAGATAACAGGAGACACTTTTTTGGGGTGACAGAACTATTTTGCATTCAGACTGTGGTGGTAGTTACAGAAATCAATACATGTGTTAAAATCCATAGAGCTGTATGTACATTATATGTTAACTTAAAAAATAACATTTGAATCTTTAATAATAATAGACATTTACTTTTCTGAAATAATTTCTGAAAACCCTAAGAATTAGATATTGGACTAAATGGCCTCTCAAAATTCTTATAGCTCTTATTCTTATTGAGCAGTTCCTTTGGAAAACACTAAAGACAGATTCATCTATATTTAATTTAATTGCTTCTAATACTACAAATTTGGGTAAAACAATCTCAAATACTTTAAATATAATAGGATAATAGAAGGGAAAGAATGGGTGTTTATCATTGAAACAGTCATTTTCTTTAACATGTGAAACAAGAAACAGGTGGAAAAAGAGTAAGTTGTCATTCTAACCTTATTAGAACTCATTTGCATTTCAATCAGGAGCTGTTTTGACCACAGCAACTTAAACACAATAGGGACCCAACCTTCCATTTTTCTGCTCCTCCATCCTTAGCATATAGCCTACATCCTCTGGGTCACCTCATGGGCCATAGCTGATGGATCTCCAACTGTTCTGTTTACCTTCCAGGGGAACAAGAAAGATGAAGGGGAGGATATGCAAAAATCTTCCAACTGAGTCAAGTCCGTTTAAGGAGTTTTGTTTGGCGGTGCATGTATGCTTCCTCTCACTGGCCAGACCTTAGTTACATGGCTATCTCTATCTGCAAGGGAGGTTGGGAAATGTAGTTTTTTAGCTGGGCCCAATGCAGCCCAGGATAAGATCAGAATTCTGTTACTAATGAAGGAGGGGAAATGGATGTTGGGTATTCAGCTAGTAGTTTCTGCAATAGATTCTCCCATGGGAGAGAGGGTTAATTTGATTTCATGAGGAAGGGTGGGCAGAAAGGCAGTTTGGAATAGCCCAGAGAAGCATTTGTCTTTCAGAGGGATTACCTGGTTGAATAAACTGTGGAGAACAACTCCACCTCAGTAAGAATCCCTTTACCAGGAGGACTCTCAGTCTGACTAAGAAAAGATCCTCTCCAATCTGTCAGGATTTGAGAATAAAAAGTGTCTTCCGTTCCTGGAAGCTTCCAGGAAGAATTACAAGTTGTAGCTCCATGTTGACTAGGTCTTGTTGAGCTGAGGACACATATGGGGCAGTTGGGGCTAAAGGCTGGGTCATCACTCAGGATTTGCACACACTTGGGGGAGCAAAGGCTTCCGGTAGCTCTTCCACTGACCCACTTCTGTGGCACTTGGAATGTCTCCACCATTTCCTCTCCACTGTAGAGACACCTCAGCCTTTGGGAGGGACACAGGCATTTTCAGCACTGTCCTTTGTTGCTATCTTCCAGAACTCCCTCCTCAAGGGTCTGTTAATGCTGTTACCTGGAAAAACTGTCTCACGGTTTTGCTCTCTTCTCTTCGCCAACTAGGCTTCTCCTTTTCAGCTGTGTTTTTAGCTCTAATCTTTTCCCTCCCACTGTATTGCTGTGATGGCCCATATGTGGTGATAAGTAAAATATGCAAACATATATGTGTGTTAGTCAGGGTTCTCCGGAGAAACAAAACCAATCAGATATTTGTAAATAAATAAATACAATAAATCAATGTAAACAAATAAATTTACATATATATAAAACAGAAATTGACTCACGTGATTATGGAGATGACGAAGTCCCACGATTTGCCATCTGGAAGCTGGGGAACAAGGGAAGCCGGTGGCATAGGCCAGTCCGAGTCTGAAGGCCTAAGAACCAGGAGTACTGAGGTCCCAAAGCGAGAGGAAGTAAACGTCCCGGCTCAGGCAGAGAGCAAACTCACCCCTCCTCCACTTTTTGGTCCTTTTCACGCCCTCAAGGGAGCTGATGATGCCCAGCTGCGCTGATGAGGCTACCAATCCGCCACTTCAAATGCTAATCTTTTGCAGAAACACCCTCACAGACACAACCAGAAATAAAGATTTCCCAGTGATCTGGGCATCTCTTAGACCAGTCAAGGTGACGTATAAAATTAACCATCATGACCTGCATTTATTTAGCTTTTGACCACAGCAACGGGAGGTGCTGAGAAGCCAGAGAGCTCTGAGAGCATTTGGGGGTCTCTAAAGTGATAACATACAGTGGCAATAATAATAATAACATCAACAACAACACAAATAAGAATAAAGAAACATACAGACTTTCAGCCCTCTGTAAACTTGACGACCTAAATCCCTCTGCAGTCACTGGATTTCTGGCCCATGCCGCTCGCTTTTACCACTTGAGCGTGTACCCAACAGGTTTCTCATTGTCAGCACCTGCGTTTCTTTGTGTGAGGACCTTCTCTTGCTGCTGGAGCCCACTTAGCTGCTCACACCGCCAGGCAGAAGTACCAGGGAATTAATGCTCCCTAGGAGCAGCCCTCAACCGACGACTTATGCAAACTGGTGTATAAATGGCCCCTTGCGTGGAGTAAATCCGAGGCATACCTTGTATACTGGCTGCCAGAGTCTCCCCTGGGGGATAAGCTCCAGGCATCCACAATGGCTGCTGCCTTAAGAACACATGCTTGCCCCCCACTGGTGTTCCCTTCACCTCCCCAAAAGACTAGTTATCCTAGAGTCCTTGTCTTAGGATCTGCTTCTGAGGGAACCCAAACTAAGACAGGTCCCAATTGACAGTACTATGAGGAACAGCACATATAAGCAAAGAAGACATCACTATTTCATGCTTTTTTTTTTTTTTTTTGAGGCGCTGAGTCTCACACTAATGGCTAAGCTATTATTGCTTCGTGTCAATTCTAACAAACTTAGATATCTGTTTTCTAAATCCAGAACAGATTAGAAGTAAAAAATTAGAAGGGAGTAGTTTTATGCTACAGGAAGGCAGAGCAGGAACTAAAACCTGAATACAAGGGAAGGGCAAAAACATGATTGAAAAAATAAGCAGTCATAGATACAAAGAACAAACAGGTGGCTGCCAGATGGAAGGGGGCTGGGGGGATAAGAGAAACAGGTGAGGGAGATTGAGGTACAAACTTCCAGTTACAAAATAAATAGTCATGGCAATGAAATGTACAGTGTGGGGAATGTAGTCCATAATTATGTCATATCTTTCTAGGGCGGCAGATGGTAACTACATTTACGGTGGTGACCATTTTATAATGTACAGAAATATCGAATCACTATGTTGTATAGCAGGAACTAACATAGTGGTGTAGGTCAATTATACTTCAAAAACAAACTCACAGAAAAAGAGATCAGACTTGTGGTAACCAGAGACGGGGTGGCATGGGGGAGGGGGAATTGGATGAAGGTGGTCAATAGGTATAAACTCCCAGTTATAAGTACTAGGGATGTAATGGACAACATGATAAATATAATGAACACTGATGAACGTTATCTGTGAAAGTTGTTAAGAGTAAATCCTAAGAGTTCTCATCACAAGGAAAAAAATTTTATATCTATACGAGATGATGGTTGCTTGCTAAACTTATTGTGATAATCATTTCATGAGGTATGTTAAGTTAGACCATTCTGCTGTACACCTTAAACTTATGCAGTGCTGTGTGTCAATTATATCTCAATAAACCTGGAAGAAAAAAAATAAGCAGACATGGTTATTGGTACCCACAGCAGATGGAGACCATTTAGTTTAGGACAAATAGCACTACACACTTCAGATGGTCCCAATGGGTCAGTGTTTATAGAATTGTAGATGAGCTGTTCTAACTTCTAGATCCCTGCTCTTGACCTCATGTGGTAACCCACTGCCCACCGTTGTTGCCCAGGTATAGACTCTTCTTACTTCTTGCTTGGATTATTAGCAGCCACTTATCAGGCCTCTTTAGCATCATGCTCACCTCTCTTTAATTCGTCCCCACTGCTGTTGCCAGAGAGATCATTTTAACATGCAAACCAAATTATGCTTAAAATCCTTCAGTAGCAGTATTTCTCAGCCAGGGAATGTCCCAGATGTCCTAGGGGGTGTATGCCCTTAAAAAAAACTTTTTTTTTGATTTCCTGTTTCAGACTCTATTTTTCTGAACTTGAAATACAAATGTTAGAATTACTTAATTATTCCCACCTGTGAAAGCCAAAGCATTTGCTCCCCTCTTGAGTGGGCCTGCACGGTGGTTAATGAGATGGGAGGAA
This sequence comes from Lipotes vexillifer, assembly GCF_000442215.2. Classification (NCBI taxonomy): domain Eukaryota; kingdom Metazoa; phylum Chordata; class Mammalia; order Artiodactyla; family Lipotidae; genus Lipotes; species Lipotes vexillifer. The sequence continues at coordinate 242,716 of NW_006776141.1, forward strand.
GGAAAACTCTCTTGAAGCAATTACTCAGCTGGGTTATCAGGGGACCACTGATAAGCACAGTGGGGTTTTAGCTGGTACACTATTTTAAGTTGTTTGCATTTTTGGTTATGTATTTTAAAATTTATACCCCTAACGAATTAATGGCTAAAGATGGGATACATTTAGGTACTCACATCAAAATGCAACAAAAGAATGAAAAACATAAGAAAGAACATTCTCTAAATCTCTTCAAGATGATTTCATCAGATCTAGAAACTGCACGTATATAACAACACTTGTTATATAGTATATCAAGGGATCTCTGATACTTGTGACTGTTACATGTAATCTGGTGTCCGGTTTATTGGGTATAAAGACTGTTAATACCTACAAAGTGTTCTGGACTAGAAGAGCTGGGGAAGAGCAGTCCGAAGCCCTTTCCTAATTTCATCATTTAGAAACAAACACTAATGTCAAAAGTAAACCAGTTGGTATTTTTTTTCATAGCAAAGGCAAGCATTCCAATATTAGGTCATAAAGGCAGTTTTAATCTATTTTTGCTACTGTAAAATGTAGTCAAAATCATTCTATATTAGGTGTGCTCAATCTCAAACTACACCCACAATACAAGATGTTAATGGTAAATGTACTGGACAAGAAACAATGCTTTTCCTTATGTAATTAACAAGGTAAATTAAGGAGCATGTGTTGCCTATTAATGGAACAAAGAAGAAATTTGTCTGTTTAAATAAATACTATTAAAGTTATTAAAAACTGAATCTTCTAATATAATCTGTAATCTACTAACCTAAAAATACTTTTTAACTCAAAAATATTTCTTTATCTTATACCACATATAAATGACATGAGATTTTTAAAATCCTCCAAGAGTATCACAAGCTTATCTATTTTATCTCTATGAGAGACATTCAAGGGTCATAACTGGATCGTTTACCATGATACATTAGCCTCTCTAAGACTTGGTCCACATTCCTACCATTCACCGATGCACACTACCTCCTGGCTATCCCAAACCATTGGAAGTTCCCCCCAAACATGTCCTCAAACCCTGGATTTTTGCATGTGCTCCTTTCTGCCTGGAATGTTCTTCCATCATTGTCACCATTTTTGAACCAAATGAAGCATTTCTTACTTAATCCTTGACATCAACTTATCTCTAAACATTTCCCTTTCTGAAAGTCAGTAAGAATTAGATGTTACTTTCCGTGTTTCCAAACCATCCTTTTCACAATCCATTTAATTATCAGGAAGTTTTGTAAGTAGTTGTGTAATTCTCTGTCTCTCCCACTAGACTGTGAGTTCTTGGCAGTGGGGTTTATGTCTTATTTATGTTTGTATCCCCTGGGCACAGTGCATGGAACAAAAATTGGCTCTCAATAAATGTTTAAAATGATGTTCCATAAGGTGACCCCCATCAAGAAAGGGTTTCATTATATTTTAAAAATTCTGTTTAGAAAGCTGGAAAGTGTAAACTGTATTTTGAAAAAGATTACCATCTCAAATGACCAAAAGAGAAACAAAAATGTTGATATTTACAAAGGTGCCCTCTCAGATCTTCAGGGCACTGAGCTTTCCACAGAACCCAGTCCCAAGGGGATCCTGGGTACACAGGCTGTGCTCAGCTCAGAATCACCCATTCTTTTCACGTGAACCCCCTGTGTCTACCTGATGGATATAACCCAGGTTGGTCCTTTTATCACTCATACTGGCTTCTGGTTCCTTTTGGAGAGGGCCCTATCGCTGGAGTGAATGAGGTAAAGGCAGAAAAGGACAAAGGAGCCAGGCTATATTGCCATAAGACGTTATTTTAGTGCCTTGCAAGGAAAGAGGTCCTTGGGGGAATGAATCCACGCATGTAAGCACGAGCAGTTACATTTAATTTTGTTTCAGAGAAATCCTGAGAAAAACTGCAGGAAAGCAGTGGTATGTTCTCTTGTTGGCCCAGGAATCAAAAGGATGCATGTGAAAGCCTCCTCATTGCTCATAAATCAGGACCAGATGGGTCTGCTGGGCATCCTCCTTATATCTGAAGAATGTCAGGAAATCTCTAATTAAATATTCTGGAGGTGCTCTAATTTGGGGAGACTCTTGTTTGAGCAAAACCCAAGGGATGAGCTCATGCAGCTCAATATTAAAAAAACAAACAACCCAATCCAAAAATGGGCAGAAGACCTAAATAGACATTTCTCCAAAGACATACAGATGGCCAAGAAACACATGAAAAGCTGCTCAACATCACTATTTATTAGAGAAATGCAAATCAAAGCTACAGTGAGGTATCACCTCACACCAGTTAGAATGGGCATCATCGGACAATCTACAAACAACAAATGCTGGAGAGGGTGTGGAGAAAAGGGACCCCTCTTGCACTGTTGGTGGGAATGTAAATTGATCCAGCCACTATGGAGAACAGTACGGAGGTTCCTTAAAAAACTAAAAATAGAATTACCATATGATCCAGCAATCCCACTACTGGGCATATACCCAGAGAAAACCGTAATTCAAAAAGACACATGCACCCCAATGTTCATTGCAGCACTATTTACAATAGCCAGGTCATGGAGCCACCTAAATGCCCATCAACAGATGAATGGATAAAGAAGATGTGGTACATATATACAATGGAATATTCCCCAGCCATAAAAAGGAATGAAATCGGGTCATTTGTAGAGACGTGGATGGATCTAGAGACTGTCATACAGAGTGAAGTAAGTCAGAAAGAGAAAAACAAATATCGTATATTAACACATATACGTGGAATCTAGAAAAATGGTACAGATGAACCGGTTTGCAGGGCAGAAATAGAGACACAGATGTAGAGAACAAACGTATGGACACCAAGGGGGGAAAGTGGCAAGGGGGGATGGGGGTGTGATGAATTGAGAAATTGGGATTGACATATATACACTAATATGTATAAAATGGATAACTAATAAGAACCTGCTGTATAATAAATAAAGAAAATTAAAAAAAAAAAAACCCAAGGGATGAGGATATAAAAAGAAAAGTCTTAAAAGTCTACCTTCTCTTTTCTGTTTGAAAGGGCACTAGTGCATTCTGCCAGCTTCACTCCAACACTTCCCTAAAGAAAAGAGTGCAGGTTAAGTGGGGCGCCCTTGTGCCTTCCAAGAGAGTTCATTTATTTAACTCAGGTGCAGATGATTTGGTTGAAAGCAGTTTGAGCAAAAGCAATTTGGTCGAATATAACTTGGACAATAAGACAATTTGGGTCAAAAATGAATGCTTCTTGATCATTGATTTTTCATGTATTAATCATTTTGGCAGACTAGGAGGGAGGTTTTGCAACCCTTAATGTATTGTTTGGGCATTTTTTGTCTCCTCTCCCTGCCTTTTTTAAGTGCAGTGAGTTTTTTTCCTTATTCTTTGGATATTTTACCTTTGGAATTAATTTTCAAAAATGTATTCCAGCTCTGCACTGTATATGATAATGAAAAGTTAGAAACATTTTAAATGCTGAGCGAAAGAAAACTAGTTGAAATAAACTCCATGTCCAACAATAGGTAGATTGCTTAAACATGTTATAGCATGTTTCAAAGAAGTATGAAAATCCCCAGCTATTCCCCAAATTAGCTATTTATCAAGACTCAGACCTAAGGGATATAAATGTGTAACCCATTCTTGTAGAAAAGACATATGGACACGCAAAGAAAAAATCTGGAAGATGTACGCTTTGGTGATTTTTTTAATAGGTGGATTGATATGGGAATTCTTTATAGTTGCCTGTGTTCTATATTTTTTCCTTTTAATGAACATCCATTGCCTTTTTAGTAAGAAAAATAATTTTAGAAACTTTCTTAATAAAGTAAACTATAAGAGAATGATCTGGAATTTTCATGCTTTGGGGATGTGATGGAGACTTGCAGCTGCCTGCACCATCATCATGTTACTTGAGGCAGCAGTGCACTCAGCCAGAGGGCTGCCTCTCCCAGCTTCCCCTGTGGCTGCATGGGCCTTGGGACTGGGATCTGACCTTAGCAGAGGGGCTATCCTTCCAGAACATTTCCTTAAAAGGGATGGAGTGGGCCCTTGCCCTTCTCATCTTCTGTCCTCTGCCTGAACTTGGATATGATGGCCGACACTCCAAGTGTTAAGGCCAGGGATAACTGACTGAAAATGAACTAAACAATTTAGGAAAAACAGCAAACCTCCCTCACCAAAACATGAAAATATTTAGAGAAACAGACAAAGATTCGTAGAGGCTGCAAAATCACCCCCAAAGGCACTAGAATTGTTAATACTTTAAAAAGTCAGCAACTGGAGATATTTATGTAACAGGATGAAGCTAGGTGCCAAGTGGGAGTGTTTTCTCGTCTTGGTTGGAACTGATAACTAACTTAACTGCTGAAAACAAAACCTCAAGTTTCCCCACACTGTAAGCACAGAGAATGGCCAGCCATAGGGATGGCAGCTTTCCAAAATGACTTGCCGAGAGGCAATACTTTCAGCAGGTCCCACACCACCACAAACTCCAACCTCCCAGTATCCCTCTGACCCCACCCTAAAAGCCCACACCATCTCCCAGTACAGGACTTTGGGGGAGGGAAATGGTTTTTTAAGCAGGGAAATATTATGAAGAACAGTGATGTCTCCTTTTTCTTGTGCCCCTCATGGGGAGAGGGAATAAGCTCCAGGACAAGTGAAAGGGGCAGGACCTGGGGAGATTCACATTTGTACAACTTGGGAGTGTCTTCAGGAAAGGCAGGCTGACATCTCATCTTCTGGTTAGGACTAAAGAAAGAGCCCTGGGAGAGATGATAAGAGATGTGTCCAGATCAGGTGGGAACAAGGACCATTCCTCTGTATGTTTCACTCCTAGAAGTACAGAAAGTAGATTCCTCTTGTGTCGGCCGATTCCACAATTATGAGCCTCCTTGAACTGATGAGCTCGGGATAGGGCTAACTGGGGAACGTCATAGCAAATAGCAAAGAGCCTAGGCCTCGCACGAATATAGCTTAGATTGCCTGTGGGGGTCATCCTGAGGATGAGATCACTTGTCTTTAGGGATCCTAGACACCTTGGGAAACTGTCTCACATCACTGAAGCTTGTTGAGACCAGCACCTAATCACCCATCCATATCCAGACCATAGAAAACTAGCCTGGGCTTGGTGGGAGGCAGGGAGGATGGGGAGCTTTGAATTGAATTTGAAATGGAAAGTTTCAAACAAACAAGACTGAACTTCAAGGACTAAAATGAGATAACTTAAAAAAAAAAATTTATTAATTTTTGGCTGCGTTGAGTCTCGTTGCTGCACGGGCTTCTCATTGTAGTGGCTTCTCTTGTTGTGGAGCATGGGCTCTAGGTGCACGGGCTTCAGTAGTTGTGGCACACAGGCTCAGTAACTGTGGCTTGCGGGCTCTAGAGCACAGGCTCAGCAGTTGTGGTGCACAGGCTTAGTTGCTCCACGGCATGTGGGATCATCCCGGACCAGGATTCGAACCTATGTCCCCTGCATTGGCAGGCGGATTCTTAACCACTGCGCCACCAGGGAAGCCCCTAAAATGAGATGACTTTGATAACTGAAGGTAATTGAGGAGCTATGGGATTCAACAGAAATGTCATTATGGAAACTCACTCCTCCAGTGGGAAAGGGTGTTCCACAGAGCCCAGTAGAGAGCTGGCACTGGAAAACTAGGCCCATTTTGCGTTTCCACTCCAGTGTGGGATTCCCCCTTTTTAAACCAATTATATATATTCCTTTTCAAAAAAATTGTCCAATTGACTATACTGTTTCAAGCCATCATCCCGACGGCTGGACAGGATCTTGCAATGAGGTGGTCACATAGCACAGGTATGGAAGAAAGTTCTAGAAAGTCAATGTGTGGTACACTTCAGGAACCATTTCTGATCCTTTTGATCTCACCCGTCCCGTGTACCCTTGACCATTTGACTGCTCCAGGAAACATTTTCTCAAGGACTCCAGTTACCTTCAGGAGGGCCCAATTCCATAGCCTCTTGGCCTTTTGCTCTACTAGACTCCTAACTCCTGCCCTGGGGCATCCCTGTTGGTGGGGAGCCACAACTCTGCCCTGAGGTCTGCTGGGGTCCCAAGGAATGATCCAAGAGTGGTCACCCGATGAGAAATGGATACATCCTCCTTTCCTCCAGGGACAGGCTGCCTTGAGCTGCAGTTTACAGCACCCCTTGGAAGGGGAGCCTTTGAGACTGAGTAGCCAGTCGCACCTGACACCAACATCCCCTCCTTCCCTGCCTCAGCTCTCTTCCCCCTCACACCCACTTCCCTGGGATCGTACTCTTTAATAAGGAGTAATATATGAGGCTTTGCCTCAGGCTCTGCTTCTGGGGAACTCAGACAGGGACAGGTGTGCAAACCTGCCTTGATTTTCAAAATACTCCTTCTCTGGTTTCTGTGCCAGATTTACCTTGAGAATCGTCTCAGATAGTGTGTGTTAGTGCTGAAGATGCCACCAGCTAGAGGCATGCGATATACCAAGTGCCCACTGTCTGCCAGGAGAAAGCAGAATCAGACAGGCTGTCAGACTCCAACCCCACTGTGCCTACCAGGACTGGACTGCGATTCCAGGGGAACTTTCCCAAGCGAAGGAAGGGACTCTGTCCTTCACTTTGCAAATGGAGTTAGGTGGAAATGACAGGCATTGGGGAAACAAAAGTGCTCTCCAGACATTGTTGCTATGGTCCCTGCAGAGACTAAAACTGAAACTGACAAGCTTTCCCAACAAAGGAAAATGACTTATCTTCCAGTATGCTAAATTAAAAGTAATATATCCATTTTGAAAGAAAGCACAGTGTTCCAGCTATAGAATGCCTCCTAAGGAAATGAGACAGACCTTTGGCTAAAAAGGCGCAAACCACTGGATCAGCATATCAAAACTTGACAGTGTGGTTTACCAGAAGAATGAGCTGCTCAACTCCAGGCCAAGGTCTTGGGAGCATCACCCAGTCAATTCATTTTGGAAGCACACCGTGACCGATCCTGTATGAAAAAAGGCAAAACCATACCTACTGATTTTTAGCATTTTTTTTTTTCCCTCATTCAACTATTTGTCCCTTTGCAACTAAGCTAAAGAAAGTTGAGTAGAGCCAGGATAACAATGACACCAGTCTGATTCACCTCCAGTGCGGGAAGAAAATAGAATGGAGAGTCTTCAGTGTTAGTGAAAGGCTAATGCACATCCTCCCTAGGAGATGCGCAAGGCTGTTCAGGAGCAGGGGGAGGGGGCGAAGTTTGCAGATGACCCCTGAGCACTATCAGGGTATCCAAATAAGTAGTTTAAGGGGTTGATGCTAAAGACATCTGGGGCGTCTGAGAATTCACCCAGAGTGAGGGTAGCTTTGGGGGGTTCGTACCTTCCTCACAGAGTCAGGCACCGCTATGTGTGATACCGGCTTGGTGTCCAGGAAGGACACCAAGGCTGCCGAGAGTCCCCCAAAGAATTCCAAGACTAGGGGGCCTGGCTGCTGTCACTGCCCAGTTCCTGTAGCCCCAACAGAACATCTGGAGGGAGGCCACATGCAGGCAGCAAGGCCGACCCGCAGCCCAGGAGAAGCAGCAGCCAGGGTCCTGCCCCCTCCGGTGTGTTCCCAGGGTGCCAGGACTGTCCACAGAGATTGCCCAGCTAAGGGCTGCGCTAAGGGAGAAGCCAGCCTTATTAAGTGGCCTCGGGCCTGCCACCTGGGTCACTGTGCAAGGTGGACATAGTTTGATGCTTGTACCTCTGTGAGGTGGTACAGGCTGTATACAAGTCCTCCCGGGAAGAGGGGCAATGACAGTAGTGAGGTGGGGGCAGGGGAGAAGTCAAGCAGCTGCCCCAGCAATCCTGCTGAGGCTTTCCCCGCCCCCAGGGTGCCTGCCGACCTCCGGATCAGAATGCAACAGCGCAGAGAAAGCTTCCTGCGCTGAGACCCTGCTCCTGAGGAATGTGCGTCCTCAGGGTGAGGAGGCAGTTGGTGAGTGAGCACAGGGTAACTTTAATGGTGACGTCAGGGAAAAGGGAATGGAGGGAAAATCCCAAGCCAGAGCATTTCCCCCAGAACCTTCCACTCCTAAAAATGGAGACCAACACAGGCTGCAGAACCGGTTGATAGAAGCCAGACTGCCTGCCTAAGACTCCCATATCCTTTGCTTACTAGACTCTGAATAACTTCTGTGCTCTTTCCTCCTGTCTGCACTCGGTGACTCTCTGCCCTCCTTCACACCGTATGCTGTGTGTTCCCAAGGTTTGGTCTTTAGCTTTTTGCTGTGATTTTTTCCCTCTGAGAGCTAATTCCCAAGAAGCCCACTCCTCAGACATCACCTCTGTGGACTCCTCTAAACCCGTCTCTGCTCCTGACCACCTAGAGACCGTCTCGCGTGGCTGCTCCTGAGACCCGGGTGTCACCAACAAGCTCAGAACCTGGACGTGCTGCTCTCTGAACACCATCTCCTTCACCCACCAGTTCGCGTGGCCATCGAGGTCAGGTGATTTCCTTCTTCCCCTTCCTGTTTGCTGTTCCTATCGCCCTGACCCAGGTCTCCATCACCTCACACCTGAGTTACTGTCAGGGGACTTAGCCAACAGCATTCTTTCCTCTCCAGCTCGCTGTTGGGCGAATCTCCCTGGAGCATCTTTCACTGTGTCCTATCACCCACTTACATCCAGACCTCCAACAACGATTTCCTGGGGCAGCAGATTTGAGCTTGACCTGCGCGGGGGCGGACGGGGTGGACAGATGAGCCGGGTGGTGAGGGATCAGGAAGGCAGGCATCCCTCCTTGAGAGCTTTGCTGGGAGCAGCCCGTGGGCAGCCGCCCAGCAGGGCTCTGGCTCTGTCTTTGACAGAGGTTTATTCGGTTCTAATTACAAGTGAACACAATACCACCCCCACTCCTTAAAAAACGAGCAGTTTGCCACACTTCCGCCCACAGGATCGGATAAAAGAAGAATCCATTTGGTGACTCAGGGCTTCCTTCTCCCACTGACAATCCCACCCTCTCGCCCGTGGTGTGCACAATTTCCCAGGATTAGGTTTCCGGGATCTGAGTGGCACGGCTGGATTCTCTGATCGGATGGAGAGGGGAATGATTTCTTTTCTCTCCAGCTCACTAAAATGCTTTATTTTCTACTCCTGGACCCTAATCTGGCTTAAGGGGTGCTCACGGGCTGCCGTGGACCCTGGGGTCTCTAATCATTCCTTTTGTGTGAAAGCCCCAGGGCTTTCATGGTCTTGAAGGGAGTTTTGAATCTCATGCTATAATTGGGTAGAACCTAGCAATAATTGAAGAGATAGTATGTGTAAATGTAGAAAATATACTCCAAAACCTAATAGAAATGAGTTTTTTGTTTGTTTGTTTTTGTTTTTAATTCAGTTTGTTTTATCCTAGCCATAGCTCCCTTCGTTGAGGGATGCTGATTTAGAATTCTATTTCTTAGAGTCCCACCAAACCTTTGCTTCTGTGTCTGGTTTTGTGACATTTAATCAGACATTTTGGGCATAGTTTTTCTGGATGTCGTCCACTTCACAGTTTATTCGCTTTCTGCCCTACACACACCCGTTGTCTGGGTTCCTAATTCTGAGCCCGAGGCTTATGAAAAGGGAGAAAAAACTGGGCTTCAAAGTTGTAGGAGCTCACAGGGCAAAAACTCACTGTGGATTTATGGGAGAAAGATATTTTCATTCCCCTTCTTCGAAAGCAAAAGATGAAAGAGCTTGGAGATGTAACAGGTAATTCTAAAATTTGCTTTATTCACAAGTGAAAGATTTGCCTGGGAAGAAGAGGCAGTAGAGGGGAGTGGTTAAGAGCACAGGCTTTGAATGGAGACAGAACTGGCTCTGCTGTGTGACTTAAGGGAACTGAATTACCCTCTCTGAATCTCTGTAGCTCATCTATCAGATAAGCAGATAACTCCTCACAGTGCTGTGAAGATTAAATAAGTTGCTTAGCACAGAGCCTGACCCACAGTAGCAGACAAAATCACAAACCCCCCAAACTAAAGGTGAGTCCAACAACTGGACAGCACTTTTTTCTTTCCTTCCTCCCTCTTCCTTTCTTCCCTCCTCCCTCCCTTCTTTCCTTCCTGTCTTCCTTCCTTTTTATTGCAGTAAAATAATGCACACCATAAAATTTACCATTTAACCATTTTTAAGTGTACAATTCAGTGGCATTAAGTACATTCCCATTGTTGTGCAAACATCACCACTATCCATCTCCAGAACTTTTCATCATCTCAAACTCTGTACCTATTATTATTAACTCCCCATTCCCTCCTCCCCACTAGCCTCTGGTAACCACTATTCCACTTTCTGTCTCTATGAATTTGACTATTCTAAGTACCTCATATAAGTGGAATCATACAGTATTTGTCCTTTTGTGTCTGGCTTATTTCAGTTAGCATAACATCCTCAAATTTCATCATGTTGTAGCATGTGTCAAAATTTCATTCCTTTTAATGGCTGAGTAATATTCCATTGTATGGATATACCACTTCTTGTTTATTCATTCATCTATCAATGGACGTTTGGGTCCACCTTTTGGCTATTGTGAGTAATGCCGCTATGACCATCGATGTGCAGGTATCCGAGTCCCTGTTTTCTGGACAGCACATTAAAAAGGTGTGGTTTGCTATGAAAAATTATTCCAAACTTGGACACGGGCAAAAAGGATTACTGGATGTCCTTTCAGTGCAGTGCTGGGTGCTGTTTAACAGTCTACCCCGCGTGGGGATGATCTACCCTGCGTGGAGATGATTTTCTAGGGATGTTTACCTGTTTTTTATTTCCTATTTATGATTGATTCAGTTATTTTACAACTCTATGTATTTTAGTATATTGAAAATCATCAGAATTACAAATGATTGTTGTTCAATTGCAATGCAAATGATTTCTGCCCAGGAGGAAACAAAGTGAATGCCAAGATTACAGTGCCTTGTGGCATATTGCAGCAGGTTTAACAGAGGTTGTGAAAGAACTAGAAAATCTGTATACTTTTAATAAGGATGGCTTTGGCTTCTTGGTCTGTCTTGCTCTGCTTCCCAAAGAGTCCCCAACAGTGTTTGTTTTCTGGACTTGTCCAACACCTCAGATGTCTCCCTGGAAGAGGATATTTGGAAGTTGGTTTTTTTTTTTCCAACTCTCACACCACTTCTTTGGTCAAGAAACCTTATCCTTGATTGGAGTCTTCATTTCTTATGGAGAATCCTGCTCTCTCTTTGAACAGTTGTGATGTATATTTCCCTACTCTAGTTCATTCCATGACTTGTGCTTGTTTATTATTTTAGTTCAGTGATAGGCAGGGTGTGGAAATGAAAGAAGAACATGAAGGGGCAGGAGGGGGTCAAAGTGACAGGTTGGATATTTGTAACCAGCACCTCTTCTTACCTTAGGAAAGTGACTCTCTCTTCTAAGCCAAGACACACTTTTGTTCTTCTCGGACAGAGAATGAGGTCTCTATTTTCTAGTAGTTAAATCTGTCAACTTTTCACCAATCCTGTTTTCCACCTTTGCATGCCCATTTGTCACTACCAGGAGAATTTATGTCTGGATCCCCTCAATGTCTTGTAGCCCCACAGAGCTCAATTCCCCAGGGCCAGAACTAGGAACCAGACGCAGTGAGTGGGTTCCTTACAAAATGTAAGGAAGCCTCTGGGACTTCCCGGGCCGTCCAGTGGTTAAGACTTCACCTTCCAATGCAGGGGGTGAGGGTTCAATCCCTGGTCGGGGAGCTAAAAATCCCGTATGCCTCGCAGCCAAATAACCAAAACATAAAACAGAAGCAATATTGTAACAAATTCAATAAAGACTTTAAAAAATAAGGAGGCCTCCCTCTCAGTGTTGTCCGAGTGCAGGGTCAGCACCCAAGATGCCTCACTTGCCTCACCCTATCTATTCCCATCCTAGGAAGCGACAGCACTGCTAATCTAGAAACTTCCTCTCCAGTACAATCTCCCTCCCTCAACATGACCTTCAGCTGGGTGCAGGTAGCTTTCTCCCCCACAGCCATTCTTCTAACTTGCCTATTGAAAGAGACAATTGTATTTAAATTGTAAACAAATCATTTAACCAGCACTAAAACAAACAAACAATTCTAACTAACATAACCACGTTAATTTTTTCCCTTCATAAATTTGCCAAGCTAACTCAGTAATAAAGACGTGTGACATTAATTCCTAGGATGCCTGAGCTAGGTGATATAGCCATCTCTGGATTTTAGACATTAAAATTATTCTTCACTCCAGTTCTTACAAGAGCAAGTTCTTAAAGGGGCAGCTCGCTCTGTTTTTGGAGCTCACATGGTGGAAGGAGGGCAGAGCACATGGGGAAAGTCTTAGTGGTCCTCCTCGGATTTCAAGAGCGTTCGCTTGGGGAGTCAGTAATCACATCAGAGAACCAGAGGGGATTTGAGGGGTAACAAGGATTGAGGCTGTCAGAGGGTTTGAAACACAAACAAGAGCTGCAAAATTAACAGTACATTCTTTCGCGCATGGGAGAGTTCAAAGGCTGTTCCTGTGGGATACTGGCAATTCTTTCCAGCGCTGTCTACTTTCAGAGATGACCTCCCCTTTGGCCTTGTTTCTCTCCCATGTAGTCTTTGGCCAGAGAATAGGAAGGCTGTTTAATAGGGGGATAAAATTCCTGCTTCCCTTCCTCTCTCCCTCCCTCCCTCCTCCCCCACCCTTTCCCTTTCCTCCATCTCCCTCCCTCCCTCCTTCCCTCCTCCCTCCCTCTCTCTCCTCCCTCCCTTCCTTTATCTTTATTTGCTTCAGAGGTGCATGTGATACTAAATTCAAAGAAGGAAATAGACCATCTCATCCCTTGCTAGTCATTAGAAAACAATTAGTTCTCAGGACTTGAACTGTTTAATGATTTTCTTTCCTTTTTTTTTTTAATAAATTTATTTATTTATTTATTGGAGGCGTTGGGTTTTCATTGCGGTGCGTGGGCTTCTCATTGCAGTGGCTTCTCTTGTTGCGGAGCGTGGGCTCTAGGTGTGCAGGCTTCAGTAGTTGTGGCACGTGGGCTCAGTAGTTGTGGCTCACGGGCTCTAGAGTGCAGGCTCAGTAGTTGTGGCACATAGGCTTAGTTGCTCTGCGGTATGTGGGATCTTCCCAGACCAGGGCTCAAACCCAAGTCCCCTGCATTGGGAGGCAGATTCTTAACCACTGTGCCACTAGGGAAGTCCCAGGGCTTGGACTGTTTAGATTGATGTGATTAAGGTTTAAGCCATGCTGATATACTGACAATAAATTATGCTTACGTATGGTCTTCCAGGAATAAGCCAGGTAAAGTAGCTTTTTTGCCTACCATACTTATCACTATCTGAATCTCTTATATTTCTGTTTAAGAGTTGATTGTCCCTCCTACTAGAAGTTAAGCTCATTGAGGGCAGTGACTTTGCCTTATGCATGGCATAAAGATCCTCAGTTAAAATCACTGTGCACAAGAAGGAGGAGATATGGGGATATATGTATATGTATAGCTGATTCACTTTGTTATAAAGCAGAAACTAACACACCATTGTAAAGCAATTATACTCCAATAAAGTATGTTTAAAAAAATCACTGTTGGGGCTTCCCTGGTGGCGCAGTGGTTGAGAGTCAGCCTGCCGATGCAGGGGACACGGGTTCGTGCCCCGGTCCGGGAAGATCCCACATGCCACGGAGCGGCTGGGCCCGTGAGCCATGTCCGCTGAGCCTGCGCGTCCGGAGCCTGTGCTCCGCAACAGGAGAGGCCAAAGCAGTGAGAGGCTCGCATACCGAAAAAAAAAAAAAAATCACTGTGCACATCTTGGAGTAGGTGATTAATATTGGTTAAATGAATGAATGAATAAATGTATGAATGAGTTGTATTCCAATAATGAGTCATCTAAGTAAGCAGAAAATAATGTGTTTGCATTCTCTCATTTAGTAATCATTCTATCCAGGATCTATTTGGAGACATATGCCAGGCAGTGTGCTGGGCACTGAGGCTAAGGCAATGAACAAGAACTCCCTGGCTCCTGCCTTCATGGAGCTTAGAGTCTAGCAGAAAATACAAGAAATATACAAGTAATTTCAGTGTATTGCACCTTTTGTAAGGTAGAACTTTAATTTTGTTTGTTTGTTTGTTTTGGAGGAAAACAATTGAGGTATAACTTGAAGGCTGCTGGGTACAGTTTGACAAATGCTTGGAAGAAACCCAGGGCTTTCTGGTGGGGCATATCCATTAGAGATTGCTTTTGCCTGCATGTGATAGAGTCCTGACTGCGGAAGCTTAACCAAATTGGGGTTTATTTTTCCTCATATAGCAAACAGGTGGTTCCATGATGTGGTCAGTGTTTCAAGATCTTTCTATCCCCCTGCTCTGCCATCCCAAGCACCAGACTCTCCTCTGCAAGGCTGCAAAACGGCTGTTCCACCTTGGGTCTGAAACTCGCTCTCCATTCACTAAGAAGGAAAGGAAGGGACAAGGTGCAACAGGAAATTTAAATCTTCCTTGAAGTCACTTCTTCCAAAACTGTGTCATGTGGGCAGCCTCAGACACAAGGAGTTGGGGAACTATACCTTTTCATTACCTTGGGCAAAAGCTGTATTGGGGTGGAAGGGTGGCAAATGCTACTCCATTACAAAAGCAGGTTTCCATTAGTAAGGAGAAGGGGAAGAATAAATATTAGGAAACAAATAGCAATGAACAGTCTTCCACAGACGACTCATTTCCTCCTGAACTTGTTCAGATAGACTGAGCTGGCCTGACTGTGGGTTAGTGACTGGAAACAAGAACTTTGTGAGTCACACAGGAGAATACATCTTCAGAATGCTGGGGTTTCAGCAGGCGGTGACAACAGATTCCAGCGCCAGCAGCAAAAGCAGTGACATGGTCCATCAGAGACATCTCTCAGTGTGATGACAGCAGGGTTCCAGAGGAATCAGAGGAAACAGGGAACAGGTTCGGCTGCTATAATAAAAGAGACCTCAAACACAGTGGCTTCAGCAAGATGGAAAAATTTCCCCTCATATGTAGCATTCCAGCGATAAGCTGTCCCGGGCTATTTGAACTACTCTGTCATTCCCAACTTGTGGTTTCCATCTCAAGACAAGGAAGCTACCCCAGTTGTCTTCAGCTCTTAGCCAGAATGAAGGAGAAAACGGCCAGAGATGCATGTACTAGGTTCTTTTAAAAGCAGGACCTGGAAGTCTTCCAGCCTCGAGGGGCTATTCTGATTCCATTAGTGATTCAAGAATATACAGGTCTGGCTTTCTGTAAATTAGTAAGCTTTGGAGTCTATAAGAGGAGGAAGATTCCAGAAAGAATGGCAGACTTTCTATAAAGTGGGGAGATGGGAGCTCAAGTCCTGAACTTAGAGATACTCCTGGAAAGCTGTTATTTGTACTCCATTCCGTGAAGTGGAACTCTAGGTCACAATAATAAAATGGGATGATTATAAAGGGAACTGTCTTAGCCTGGGTACTCCAGAGACTGAGGCAAGGATTAAGGTGCTAACCCTTTTTTAGGGAGGTAAAAGCCCAAAGCAGGGAGAGTAAAGGGAACAAGAGAAATGGCCACGGATGACGGGAAGCGATGCGATGCATTACGTTACACACTAGTCACCACTTCACAATGAGCCACAAATAGACAAGGGATATAACAGGCTGCTCAGCAGGTGTGTTCACTCAGCGTACGCAGCACTTTGCCCAGACAGGTTGCAGGGAAGGAACCCCACCTGAAGTAGCTAACAGGTGATAAAGATGAGGAAGAATTTATCGGCCTCGGTCCTCCCATTTCCTATTTCTCATTGATCAAGGTTCACCCCACAGAAAGTAAATGCTCCCTCCCTTCCAGCATCACCAGCTGGTCCCTCAACAGCTGCTCAGACTGGCCAGATCCCATGCTCTGCAATTGGATGTTTAAGTCCCCAAGTGGAGGGGTGACTTGGCACAGGGAGGACACCCATCAGGACAGAAAAGGAAGGAGGTGGGCAAGGGAATTTGAGAGAGTGCGCAGGTGTCTGACCTAATTACCAGGACACGCAGGCTGGGATGGGATGGTAAATGTGCAGGAAGACCTACTTTGGTCTAAAGGGTCAACTGAACTGCCTCAATATATCGTCTCCATTTGGCTCCTAAGGAGTTAAAAATATATATCTTTACATTTATTCCTGAAAGTTATTGCATTGTTGAAAGCAATGACAACAACAATACTGAGCTATATTACCTCCCCGGGAAGAGTACCAAGTCAGGAGCATGTGATGTAGATTTTCTCTTGACAGCAGTGTGCGTGTCATCTAATATAAGTTGAGTGTGGAGCACGGTGCATCAGAGGGACCAAAGAGACACGATACTGTCACCGCTCCACATTGAGAAAGAGTAACATAAACAAATGAATAGCATTGCGACACCACCCATGCTAAGGGCGAAGTGAGTGATAAAGAAATCGGAGGAGGACATTATCACCAGGGCTTGGGTAGAGGAGAAGGCTTCATGAAGATGGTCAGATTTGATCTGGGTCTTAAAAGAAATGGGGACTTCTGTATGCTTGGAGCGGGAGGAGGGCATTCTGGGTTGGAGGCAAGCAGCAAAGGTATGGTCTTTGTGGGAAAGTACATGGCGAACAGCAGCCAGAAGACGAAGCAGAGCAATGAATAACTGCCTTTGTGTGGAGAAGGGAAGGGTGAGAAACATAGCTGTCAAGAGAGGTTGGATTTTAAATTGTGGATATTCTTAAACACTAAGATAGGGAGTTTGATTTTTTCCCCCAAAGGCCTTGGAGATGCCACAGAGGGACGTTAGCATTCCGAGAATGGGAAACTGGAGGGGCAACTTTTGGTGGGCGGGGGAAGGGGAGTTGGAAAAGTCCCATTGTGGACTTTATCAAGGACCCTCAACCAAATAGGTCACACCTACTTGGTCAGAGAGGGGATAGTGAAGTGGGGTAGGTCTACGGGGCAGTGCCCTTAGCGGGTGTAAAGTACAGAAAGGAAAAGCAAGAGGGCAATGAACATAATTTTTCTGTGTTGTAGTTTTGCCAGGTTTTGGGTGTGAGCAGAGACCAAGAGATCTGGTCAGCGTGCTTCACGTTGCGTCCTTTCAATGCTACGTGAGAGGCAAAATCAGTGCAGGAGGGTCTGCCGTGAAGAACTACAGTAAGTAGCGGTCTGATTTGTATGGTTGTAAGATAATTTTCCAGGGGGGTGTGTGTGCATGTGAATGAGAAAGAGATCTTGTCTAGAGGCTGAACTAGTCTGACTGCATTTCATGTTTCCTTCTAACGCCTCATAATTCTGGGACATCCGTCTTCCTGTTAAGCCAATTGTCAGAGGTTATTTTGGTGAGCATAGACCTTTATTCTAACCCATTCTTTAAAAGGTTATTTTCCAGATTATTCCATTTCTAACCATGCACCTGCTGCTAATCCTCCATGCAGTTAATTCTAGGGCTGCCTGCAGATCCTGCCACAGATGTTTTATAACTGTTACAACGTATTTTTAAAATTCATTTGGGATGTTTTCCCTGGAGTAACTTACCCTTCCAGAAAGTCTTTAGCTGCTACCCACACACCACATGAGTCACAACAGATCTTGATTCAGAGCTAGTGAAACCTTTAAGAATAAAGCTGTTATTAGTGAAAAGGGCTTAGTTCAGAAGGATTTGATTCAACTTGGGCTTAAAAACAAGACACTTTAAAAAAAAGAATTTTGTCTTTATATCTCAAATCTATATGTTTTGAGAAAATATTTTAGTACTCAGTGGGATTTTTGGTAAAATAAAATATGAGAAAATGGATTCTGGAGTGAAAGGTAATTTGTTTGAGTTTTATATAGTGTCTGTAGACAAGGGGCACTTTTCTTGATCTGGAAAGAAAAGAAGGTGCCACAGTTATTAGGACAGTTTGCCAGAATCAGCCAACACATTGACTTTTTTTTTTTAAGTTTGCCTAATGCAGTCCCCGAATATTCTGTCTGTAAAATTCACACACAGATCTCCTGTAGGTCAACAAATCAGTCCTCGTTTTGGTTACCATTGCTATAAGTCCAACTGTCCCAGGGCCAGAAATTCTGAAGGACTCGGCTGGGAAGTTCTCACTTAGTTCTTAGCATGTAATTGCAGTCAGATGTGTACTGGGGCTGCAATCATCCAAAGGTTTGACTGGGCTGGACGTGCAAGATGGCTCATCACATGGCTGGCAGGTGATGCTTCCTGTTGGCTGACAAGAGTGTCCACACATGGCCTCTTCAGCAGGGCAGTCTGTGAGTAGTCAGCAACTGGCTCCCAACATGGAGCAAACATTCCAACAAAACCAGGTGGAAGCTATATGGCCATTTCCAACCCAGCCTCAAAAGTCACATGGTGACTGTACTGGGTGATACAGTCAGAGGTCCACCCACACTCAAGGGAGAAGGCAGAGACCCACTCTTGATGAGAGGAATACCAGATAATTTGCCACCATTAAAAAAAAAAAAACAAACTGTTATAATCCTTTACAGCCAGCCTTAAGATGTCTCTGAGGACGTTTCTAGAGATTCTTAACAAGTTCATGTCAAATTCTGTTAGCATCAGGATATCCAATTAGTAGACTGTCTTCTCCAGCTTTTCCCCAGGACCTCCTTGTCACACTTTTCTTCGTTTTCTTTCTCTCTACTTGGACAAATCACCTTAGGTATCTCATCTTCAATTTTAAGGACTTTCTAACTGAATTGGTTCTAATCGGTTGATGGATTCCTAACTTGTGCGTAGAATTCCTGTCATAAAATGTATTTTTATATTAGTAACAAAGCGGAGATTTTAATACAATAGCTCATTTGTTGAACTATCTTTCACATGACTACATTGCACATGAATCTTATTACAATACACATCATTTCAGCGAAGAGTCTGTGTTTTTCATCTTAACAATATCTAATTGGCCTTCTATCTCAACACAATGAAATTCCTTCATGATAAAATACTATGGACAGTCCTTTGGAAACAGTTGTAGTGGATTGGACCCATGTTAGAAAAAGAAAGCTACTGGGAGCTGTTTGAACGCCTGAGAAATTGTATTCTGTTGAATATTTTCAAGCAATTAGCCACCAATAAGCCTCATAAAAATAGATTCTTCCCTGCCTTAAAAACGGAATAATTGTCAGTAATCTTCAGCCAGATGGAAACAGCCTTCCTACAATGACTTTAAATTTTCCTTTTCAGTCTTCTTGGGTCAGCTGAGAATTATGCTCACATTAGCTTCTTAATAATGAATGAACTAAGATTGACAGGATGATGGATCCCACCCACTTCTATTACTGGAGTAAGGATGGAGGAGTGGCTTTTTCTCCTGTAGGAGGAAATTCTGAAGATGCATGGTGCCAGTGAAGAGGGAGTGTCACAGTATAACCTGAGCATATGTCACAGAAGCCTCTGTGGTGCTATCCTTCTAAATTTACCACTTCCTTTTGCTCTGGATAACAGTTTCCATAGTTTGCAAATCCAAGACCACACCCTTGGACGTGCTCAGTGTGACATGTACTTTTCATGAAAGATTCTTTCCCAGCACCCAAAAGGACAGAAAGCTGGGACTGCATTGTTTATGGAATAGAATGTATGACTCTTTTTCTGTTTTTGAGTTAAAGTAACTTCTCAGGCAAATTAATTGCAAGTATATCTCAAAGGTATTTTTCAAACCCACTGCCAGGGAAGAGGTTTATGAGCACACTAACTTCAATATTTCTTACTTGACACATATTTTGTAGGGGAAAAATTGTTTAGATAATCATTATTAGGCTGTATTTTTTAATAAAGAATGTTTATACATGTACCCCAATGCAGCACTATTTACAATAGCTGGGACATGGAAGCAACCTAAATGTCCATCGATGGAGGAATGGATAAAGAAGATGTGGTACATACATATGATGGAATATTATTCAGCCATAAAAAATGAAATAATGTCATTGCAGTGACATGGATGGACCTAGAGATTGTCATACCAAGTGAAGTAAGTCAGACAGAGAAAGACAAATATCATATGATACCGCTTATATGTGGAATCTCAAAAAATGGTACAAATGAACTTATCTATTGATACAAAACAGAAATACAGTCACAGATGTAGAAAACAAACGTATGGTTACCAAGAGGGCAAGTGGGGAAGGGATTAATTGGGAGATTGGGATTGACATATACACACTGCTATATATAAAATAAGGACCTACTGTATAGCACAGGGAACTTCACTCAATACCCTGTGATGACCTATATGGGAAAAGAATCCAAAAAAGAGTGGATATATGTACATGTATAACTGACTCACTCTGCTGTACAGCAGAAACTAACACAACACTGTAAATCACCTATACTCCAATAAAAATTAATTTAAAAATAAAATAAAATAAAAAAGAATGTTTAAAGATCATTAGACACTCTAGGAGACTGGTCATAGGTTGCTAGACAACTCGTGAGGTTGATAGTGGATGTGTTAGTCTAGGTCTTGGTAGAAAGCAAATGGTTCACTCAAAATGGGTAATGTGAAGACGGCTGGAGAGAGGTTGTTTGTTGTGGTGTGTGTGTGGGGTTTGGGGATACTAACAAGGGGTGTGCACCTCAGAGCTGGCAGCAGTGGGAGCCATTGCTTCTCTTACCTGAAGGGCCAAGGGAAGGGAGCCGGCACCAGACCAGAAGAAGAGAGCTACATAGAAGGTGCCATCTCCCAGGAACAGAGGCCTTCAGGAGAGGGGTCTAGCCAACCCATGGTGTCTTTGCAGGGAGAGAGCCAGGGCATGTATTCCCAACCTCACCCTCCTCCTGCCCTCTACCCTCCAGTCTCCTGCTGGTGCTTCTCACTGGCCAAACCCATCCCAAGCTGGAAGGCCAGCGAGCCCAGGAATGCAGTCCATACAAGCTAGCTTCCAGGGCTCATGAGCGTGATGAAAGGTGCAGAGTGGAGCTGGGGGTGGGGGTGGGGCAAACAGAAGACCCAGCGCAGGAAAGTTTCTGGAAAGACCTCTTGAGCTCATTGAAGTCTATCAGAAAATAGCTATGCGATTTATCAGAAATGGAAATTACCTCTCCAAAGGAGCAGCTAACTCACATCAGACCACAGAGTTCTGCCTCCATTCAGGGACAATTTTTCTTTCTCAGTATGTGTAGCAAAAATTGGTCTGACCTGGCTTTTATTACTGCTTCACATACCTATAAGCAGGTGCGGCTATTAGGCAGAGATTATCTTCTTGATACCGCGCACCTGTGAAGGGCTGGACTGCATTAGGTAAGCTCACTACATCTCTATACTCTGCATCCTCTTCCCTCATCGTATTTGTTGCCATTCAGATTATATATTTATTAGTTTGTTCATTTGTTTACTGTCTCTCTGCCATCCCGCTCAGTGTCCATAGTTCATGAAGACCAAAGAATATGTCTCTCTATACTGTCTATCGTGGAGCCAGGCACGTAGTAGGTGCTCAATAATTATTTATTGAATGAAGGAATGAATGAATACTCTGGTAGTCTGCCAGCAAGACAGCATTAGTGAAGTAAAGAGAATGTGGGTTCTGGAATAAGGAAGAATTGGGTTTGAATCTTGATCTACTTAGGAGTTGAGAGGTCTTAGCAAATTGCTTAATCTCTCAAAGCTGCAATTTCCTCCTCTATAATGTGGTGATTATAAAATTTACTCACCTGTTTGTTAAAGTTTGAATCAGATACACTGTTAAGTGCCTATAAGAACTGGGAACCTGAAGGAAATAGAGTGATACCTGCTGCTGGTCTCATCTACCTATTGTTAGTTTTTGTTAAAGAATGGTTACAGCAAGAGAGGACTCCTTTCAGGTGAGGAATGCGCGTTAAAACAATTTTTTTTTCTTGAAGGAAAACCAGGGGCTTAGCATATAATATAAAAGCTTTATCTTTTTGAGGGTTATAGAAATTTCTTTTTTAGATGATCACTGGTCACTGGGGTTTAGTACAATCTAGTGGTTATACTTTCAGCTGAGTCTGAAGCCCTTAGCATCTCTGAGCCAGGGTGTCCTATGGAATTGTCATGGGGTAAAAGCAATAGAAATGTTCCTAAAAATATGCAGGCACATATTTATCAATTATGTTATATTTTAAATGCATTAGGAACATTCACCCTGTGATGAATTCTCTTCTAATTCTAAGAATATCTCCAACATTATTTTTTAAAATCTAATTTCCTTTAAGTAATGCTAATGTGGGAAAACCCATATGCTGGTGATGTCCTCTGGGCTGGCTTTCCAAGTACTTGTCAGTAAAGCACCCCCTCATCCCCTCTTTCAAAGCTTTAAAAAAATTTGAAAATATATCAAATTGACTATAGAGAAAAATAAGAAATACAGATAGCAAAAATAATTTAAAAATATAAACCCCACCCAGAATCCAACTGCTCAAGAGTGAATTTGTACTTACCCTTTCCTTTATAGACTTTACCAGGAAAAATCTTCATTGGTGATACTTTCTCCTCCCTGGAATGATAGCAGGGTTTTATGTTTCAGTGAGTATTTTTGTAAACAGAATCCCTTTTGCAAATTTCCCCCACTTTCCCACTCTAAGAAAACACTCTCAAGAACCTGTCATTGGGACTTCCCTGGTGGTGCAGTGGTTAAGAATCCACCTGCCAATGCAGGGGACATGGGTTCGAGCCCTGGGCCGGGAAGATCCCACATGCCGCAGAGCAACTAAGCCCCTGCACCACAGCTACTGAGCCTGCGCTCTAGAGCCCACGTGCCACAACTACTGAAGCCAGTGCGCCTAGAGCCCGTGCTCCACAGGAGGAGAGGCCACTGCGACGAGAAGCCCGCGAACCACAAGGAAGAGCCGCAACTAGGGGAAGCCCGCGCACAGCAACCAAGACCCAACGCAGCCAAAAATAAAAAAAAGAAATCATCATTGCTTCCCCAGCATTGATTTTGCCTCCTTCACGATAAGTAAAAACTATATCGTTTGGGTGGGATTGACCCAACCCCTCGGTTTTAGGGATGGGCCCTACGTGGCATAAATCCAGGTAATCCCATTTCCTCTTGCTCAAGTGATTGGTTCAAGCAATGTAGGCCTAGAATGATCTGTGCTATTCCCTTAGCCACAAAGATTGACTCATAGGTGATCCAATCAACTTGTAGCTTGAGCCTTTTGCTGGGAATGCTGCAATATAAAATTTTCTCTCCTGGTTGGGGAATGTGAGTGTGTAATACAATTCTAGCCAATGCAATGTGAGGAAAGCCTTTTTGTTTGTTTGTTTGTTTGTTTTTTGCAGGGCTTGCGGAAAAGAAAACTGTTCTCTTAAAAAGCAAATAGGCAAATAGGGATGGGACATTTTGTCCTCCAGCCTTGGGGTGTTGATATAAGAACACGTGATGCCTGAGGTGGCTACAGTCATCATTTTATCATAATGTGTCAAGCCCGAGATGAGAGTCAGCATTCTGAGGAGAAAAGAACCTGGTTCTTTTTTTTTTTTTTTTTTTTTTTTGCAGTACGCGGGCCTGTCAGTGCTGTGGCCTCTCCCGTTGCAGAGCACAGGCTCCGGACACGTAGGCTCAGCGGCCATGGCTCATGGGCCCAGCCGCTCCGCGGCATGTGGGACCTTCCCGGGCCAGGGCACGAACCCGTGTCCCCTGCGTCAGCAGGCAGACTCTCAACCACTGCGCCACCAGGGAAGCCCAAGAACCTGGTTCTTGATGACATTGTTGAACAACTGGAAACCAACGGCTTGCTGTATAGCAGATTAAATCCCTTTATCGTTCAAGCCATTTAGAGTGTTCTGTTGCTTACATCAGTGATTCAACTATGAGATATGAATAACCTATTTTCTCCTCTTAGATGTTTTTCTTTTTGTTCAGAGAGAAGCAGGCTGTGGAAAAACATGAATAGCTCCACTCATTTTGTAGAAAAAATAATTACCAAAAGGTTCTTTTGGCAACTATTTTCATATATTTCATATTTTGAGTGATACCAAATCTTGTTAGGTTTAAAGAAAAAGTAAAACCTTTGTTCCCTGTTAGATGTGGAGGCTTGGGTACCTCAGAGAGAACTTTGGGGATCTCTTGGGACATTTTACTTCATCAATACAGTTTCAAAAAGTCTGAATGCTCACAAACAGTAGTTTTCTTCTGAGGTATGTTCCTCAGAGAGGAGCAAAACTGTTTGGAAATACAAGATGCGGAGAGAGAAAAATCCTCTTCTTAGGGGCAGAAAGGACTATTCTTGAAACTACAACTTTCGGCAAAGTCAATATAGTTAAAGAAATAGAAAGAATAGATGCTGCTTCTGAACCATATTATGACAAAGGAAATACATCAAACATATAAACTTGTTTGCCGTTTGAAAGGAAAAGATTGTGTGGCATTTACCTAAAGGCAGATCAATCCCTCTCCCAGACTAAATGAGGAAGAGATTAATTGAAATCTTAATGAAACAGAAAATTAGGCATTGGTGATATTGCCTGCAACCATTGTAGATTGATAAATAATGCAGCCAGTCTGTTTACCTTGTTGGAATGAGCCCTGGGGAAGCCATGTATCTGATTCCTAATCTGAGAATTAAATCTTTACTCCTTAGCTTCTGTGACAGGCTAATTTCCTTTCTCACTGGATAAATCAGGTACATTTCCAGCTTCCTTTGTTTCGACCTAGGGAAGCTTTAATGACATTTGTCTAGGCATGGCAGGGTGGAGTCCAACACTATGTTGCAAAGAGCTGGGATGCAGGAAGACGTGGCCATATTAACAGCAGTGTTCCCTTTAAAACAGCAGAAGGGGAATGATGCCTTTTGAAGAAAGACCATATTATCACCATCCTCCTCTCTCTACATGTCAGCAATCTCTATAGTTAAATGGTTGAGCTCCTTGAGGGCAAGGCCCTTCCCTCATGAATCTCCTTATCTCCCTCTTCCTGTCATGGTGCTCTGGATGTAGTAGATGTTCGATAAATCCTAGTTGGTTGACAATTGAGGTCAACCTGATCTCCAATCCACATTTTGAAAGGTTGGGTTCATTACTACTGAGGCTCTAGATAAAGACTGATAGGGAATAACAGGTTGTACTGCTAGTGTCTGACATCCTGGGGTGGGAAAGAAGGTGGGGCTCCCACTTGGATAAGGGCAGCTCCTGAGTGAGAGGTCTTGCATCAGGTAGTGAATCTAAAAGGTGCTGAGTGAGAGGAAGAGGTGGAGTGGAGAGTGGGAGGCCAGAAGCCAGAGGAGCAAATTAGCAAGTGGAGTTCACACTCTTTTCTTGGAGCCCCTTATTACCATTACCATGGAGATCTGACTTCTGAACATAGTGAGGGTGTCGTTGCCAATCCATATATCGATATACAAAATGTTAATAAAGCTTCCTTTTATCCTAAAAAAGTTAGTAAGTAAAATAAGTAGAAAGTCTACTATTATCTTTGTGCACCAAACTTTTTTACACATCTCACTTTGGAGACTGCTTGCCCACATGGATAGACAAGGTAAGCACAGTTTCTCTGCCCTCATAGGGGTTATAATCCACTGGGGAATATTAATAAGAAAACAAGCCTTTATAATAATGTAACACCCATATTCAAATATATATCTCCATACTTAATATTAAAATAAGTGAATATTAACTGATAGTAACATTTTTTTTTCCTTTTTTTTTTGCGGTATGCGGGCCTCTCACTGTTGCGGCCTCTCCCGTTGCGGAGCACAGGCTCCGGATGCGCAGGCTCAGCGGCCATGGTTCACAGGCCCAGCCGCTCCACGGCATGTGGGATCTTCCCGGACCGGGGCAGAAACCCGTGTCCCCTACGTTGGCAGGCGGACTCTCAATCACTGCGCCACCAGGGAAGCCCGATAGTAACATTTTTGTGTAGCTAAACAGATGACAATATTTCTCAGCTGCTGTAGCAGACAATTGTGGCTTCTGCTACGCAAACTCTATTTCCACTTTTTCTGGGAAGAACATCCTGAGTTTTTTCTCAGGATAACATCTCCTCTTCCCCTTGGACTTTTAGCCCACCACCCCCCTCCCCAGATCTAGGCATGGGGAAATTATCCAGTTGTCAGCAATATATTTTAATCCCTGACCAGAGAGATTGTTTCAGAAGTAGTCATGTGACCCAAGCTAGTCCAAGCAGAAAAAATCCTGGGATTTTTTTTTTTTTTTTTTCCTGGAATAACTTGGAAAGAGGAATTCTCTTTTTTACAGACTTGGAGTCAAGTATGAAAGTTTGGAACTTCAGGCATATATCCTCTCCACAAGAGGAGGGCCTATGAAAAGAGAACCAAGACAGAAGAAATGTAACATTCAAGAGGCAAAGGCAGAGAGACTGGGTTTTGGTGATGTTTGAGCCCTGAATCCCTGGAGACCAGATATACCTCTATACCTTCCATTTACACGGACCAATAGATTCTTGATTTTTTGCTTAAGCCATTTTGAGTTGGGCTTTCTCTTAACAACCAAACTTTTGTAACAAATTCACTAATTTGCAGCTACTTTCAATGACTGCTAAGCTAACCTTAGTCTTGTTTGAAGTTTGAATGGAGCTCACCTCTTTAACATCCTAAATTTTTCTTGGATTTATACTTTACCTAATATTTGTCTCTCTCTTTTTTTTTTTTTGCTTTGTGGTACGCGGGCCTCTCACTGTTGTGGCCTCTCCCGTTGCGGAGCACAGGCTCCGGACGCGCAGGCTCAGCGGCCATGGCTCACGGGCCCAGACCCTCTGTGGCATGTGGGATCTTCCTGGACCGGAGCATGAACCCGTGTCCCCTGCATCGGCAGGAGGACTCTCAACCACTGCGCCACCAGGGAAGCCCATAATATTTGTCTTTTATCTCTGAGCTTTTAACAATGATAGTGGCTTCTGGATATCATTATCCTTCCCTGCGCTCTCCATTGTGAGTTTTGCTATCCTAGCACAGTTTTTCCTCAGACTGTTTTGAAATGATGAGATGCCCACTGAAACTGCAGATACTGTGAAGGTTGGACAATCTGCATTTTTAACATGCTCCCAAGTGGGTCTGTCATGCACTAGCATTTGAAAACCAGAGTCCTAACCCTAGACCATCATCTGTAATTGCTTTCTGCTCTTCCGCCAAAACCCTTAGGTCACTCTCTGCCTTTGATCAGTTTCTTTTCCGATCCATGGATAGAAAGTGAATGAGAAACAGAAGAGCTACCTGGACTTCCCATTGGCCAGTGTGACCCTCATCTTTCTCTCTCATTCACGTAGCTGGGAAAGTTTTCCCAGATGAACTATCTCAAAACTCAGCTCTTTGCCCTTTGGAAATCTGAATTTATGTTTCCTAACAAAGTGCACTGATGTCTAGTCTTCTGTACTTTTTGCAGCTGTACTTTTTGCAAGGGGCACAGAATTCCTAAAACTCAGCCTGCATCAGAAATTGGAAAACATGTACGTAAATAGAACATAACAAGATATTTAAATGTTTTCCTTTTTCTTCCCTCTTCTATGAAGAGGCAAGAGAGGTCTGTGGCTGCCTGCCCCTTCTTCTGTAAAATGAGCCCGCTTACATTAGGGGCTTGTACGGCAGCACCATAGCAGGGTCTTTAAACAAAAATATCCAATGATTACCTCAAACTTGATGGGACTGTTGATTGTGATACGTGAGGCTGCAGGAAAAGTTATGGGACAGTCACAGAAGCCAACTTTGAACTGTAAGCCTTTCCCATGACCTGTGCCCCCAGAATAGTAGCTCCCTGCCGGCGACCATCTGTAGCCCTGATCTGACCCTGCCCCAAACATTTGTCATGTGGAAGCTGGCCCAGCTGTCACAGGGTAAGCAGATAAATTTCCCAGTGTTTACAGACTTCTCCTGGACTTGTGCATATCCTCGCAGTAATCGCTGTTTAAAAACACCCAATAAAATTCAAGAATGTGCCAATAATAACTCTCTCATCACAGGCTGAACTGGATTTGCAGAGCTCCAGATGCTGAATGCTGCTCCTCCAGGAAAGACATTGAGCAGGGTACCAGGAGATGCCCTGTTGAAGGCACTGACCTCGCCCTGGCCCCCAGGTCCATCTCACTCCAAACCACAGGCCTGGTCCACTTCAGGTCAGGGAGATGTGGGTGTGGGCAGAGTGGGCGAGGAAGGAAATCTCACCTTTTACATCTGTTTTTCTTAACCTTTCTTTGCTTTCCAGGTCCTGCTGCTTATCTCACCATCCCTGTCTTCCCCCCCGCCTCACCTTCCCCCCCACCCCCGCCCTGCCCTCAATGGAGACAGATTCCTTAAAGCTTCATGTAGAAAACTCTGAGTCACCTCTGCTTGCACCATTAATTCCCCCTCTCTGCCCTCCTTCCCTAAATCCCCTCCACAGCACAAGTGAGTGCCCAAGACTTTGCAATGAGATGTTAAAAAATGTATTTTTAACTTAAGGAGGAAAATGATATATGAGCTCTTCCATTTGAATCGAGAAACTGAGAATTGAGAAAGGCAATGTGGTTTATTTAGGGACCCTTCTTCCAGAAGATCCAGGCAGAAGTTAGCACTTTTGGGGAAATTCAGGGACCTCCCCACAAATCTATCGTATACAGAATATTTCCCGTCAAAAGGACTAAGGTGAGGACAGTAAGGGATAGGAAACCAGGGAGTCTGTGGGGCGGATTGAGGTAGAGGAAACACTGTAGTTAGATGGGGTGACCCTTTCCTTTCTCTCGGGAAGGACCTCTGCAAGAGAGGGAAGCTTGGACCCTCCAGGGGTTGAATGTTTATATCCTTCAACAAGTATTGAGTGTGCCAGGCACAGTATTGGATGTGGAGGATACAAGGATGAATAAAGAGACGTGGTTCCTGCCTCCACGGAGCTAGTAAGTGCTGCTAAGGAGAGGTTTGTCAGGCTAGGAGAGGCAATTTGAGAGAGGATTTGACCTATTCTGAGGGGTCAGGAGAAGCTTTCCTAAGAAAGTGATGACTGGGTTGAGAGCTGAGTGATGACTAAGAACTAGGCAGCTAAAGGAGGAAGGATGGGGCTGGAGCTGGGGGCCCATGGGGGCCTGCTGAGCTGAAGGCCCTAGAGTAAGGACAGTGGACTGGAGTTGGGAGAGCAAATTGGGGTGGGGGGGCTGAGGTTGGAGAGGTTCTATGGCACCGATCAGGGAGCACCTTGCTTGTAGACCATGTTGAGGATTCTCGTATTTATCATACAAGCAATGAAAAGCCATTGAACCATTTTAATTGGTGGTGGTGGGCACGATAGTGGCGGGGGATGTGTTCAGATTCGTGTTGGAAAAGATTGTTTTGGCTACAATGCGATGGGTTGTGGGGGGTGGTAGATTCAAGGTAGAAAGAAGAGGCCGTGGGGGGTGGTCGTGTAGTAGCCCAGGCAAGAAATGTTGGTAGCTTGGGCTAAGTTAGTGGCAGTGACGGGAAGAGAGATTTTAGAGGCAAAATCAACAGGGCTTGGTGTGTGTGTTCCCCTTATCACCTTCAAGCTTCCTCAAGTGTAAATCTGACAGGAGCCTGAAGGTAGCATGCCCATTGGTGCATGAGAGAGCAGGTCACAGCTAAATTACATTTATCTGAACAAACAGCTCCGGTGCTGATCTCAGAGAGGATTTTCCAGCCCTCGTGCATCTTTGGCATGAGCAGACACTGAAAATGAAGTGCTAGGGAAGGAAGCAGGCTCCCAGGTTATTTTTAGTAAGCTCTAGGAAATAGCTGACATTCTAATTTGAATCCTCATTAAAATCCAGAGCCTCACCTCACACAGTTCTTGTTGCTAATGTCTGCAAACTTCTCTTTTCCCCAGATAATTGACAGTAGGGCCCCATGGAAGTCTTCTCAGCATTTCTGCAAAAATTCAGGAAACATTAGGTTTGACACCATCACCATGTTTGCCAAGGCAGCAAAAATCCCAGCCGGCAAAACTTCAAATGTGATGAAGCAGAAGGGTGGGGACAGCATAGAATGACTGATCATCTCGGGATGTCTTCTAGCGAGAGTTTCCAATGTTGGTGCTTTCCCTTTGTCTTTGAAGCAGGAACAGGAGGCAATGGTGGCTTTGGGGTCATGCCATGGTGACGTAGGTAGGGTTTACCCCTCTTCCTTTTCTACCTTTCCTCTCTGCCCTCAAGCAGTTCCTGGATTTAAAGTTATTTTTAATATTTTTATTTAACAACAGTAAAAGCGTTTTTAAATTAGATATGTTGAAGTTATATAGAACAGTCAGTGCCTGAACTATTGCGGTGGCATTCCAGGCCCTCCATGGGCTTAACCTGGGATGTGTTATTTAGCCTCTTTGGGTCTTGATTCCATTGCCCAAGACATGAAGAGGTGTTGTACCAGCTTGGCATTTCTCCACCTTCAGTCATTCAGGCATCACTCTTATCATATTTGCCATGATGACTTTTCACTTACATTATGACTTTCTTAACATTTTTTTCATTTAAATTGACACATTCGTTTATATCAGTCCCTTTTTTTAAAAAAAAAATTCTTGGCTATAATGTATATGAAATTGTGGGACTGATGTGATAATGACTTTTTCCCTTAACACACATAAATAAGCACAGAATTAAAAATATTTATCTATATCTATCTCAAATTACATTCCACTATGATGATATGTAGACCCCACTCTGGGAGACTCTGGACAAGCTGATTTCTAAGCTCTCTTGCAGTGCTAACATATTATTGTTCACATCTGGCCTTACCTACCCAGCCTTATTTCCCACGGCTTCCTAAAAGAAAACCTCAAGTCTGACCACATCAGAGTTCTTGTTGCTCCTTGTAGACAGTGTATGCATGCTATTCCCTTCATCTAGAATCAATAATTTACTAAGGAGAGAGGAACTCTGACCTAAGAAGAAAGAATAAGTTGAGAAAGCACATGATTGGGTGGACAAGCTACCCTTGACAAGTTGGCCAAGAAAAGCCTTTGGGTTGGCAGTTGTTTGTTTGATGAAGGTCAAGTGTAAAGAGTTGAGGGATTGGTCATTCGTGGGTTATTTTTTTCTCTTTAAAAAGAGGGTTACCCATTTACCGGGCAAATCTACTAGACAAATTTCTGAGTGCCCCTCCCGGGGGTGGTCTGCAGCTTCACCTAATAGAGAAGAGAAAATCTGGTTTGACTATTATTGTGAGTAATCATTATTTGCTATAGAAATTAATTAGTTCACTTATTTACAATGCATGATGCTTTATTCCATGCTAGTCATTGGATATGTGAACATAATCAAGACACTTCTCTACCCTCTAGGAGCTCAAGTTTAGGAGGAGACAGAAAATAAATAGGTGAACATGATAAGGCATGCTCAGGCC